>NW_020356177.1:0-240062 GCF_002211085.1 Panicum hallii | reverse complement strand
GAGGTCTGCTACATCGGCACACATATCCGGCCCTTGTACCACAAGGTACCCTGATCATCCTCTCTGAAATGAGGGGCTTTGCCAATCTTCAGCAGTTCACGGATCTCCTGCAGCTTCTTATCATCTTTCTGATGCTGCCTGATCTCGGCCTCTAGAGTGGGTTCTGCCTCGAATGATGCAGTCGAGGTGTGATGCAAGAAACCCAGGCTCAACTGCTCAAACTCCTCACATAACTCCTGAGGCATCCGAAAAGCCACAGCCATGTTAACATAGCTCTTCCTGCTCAGAGCATCTGCCACAACATTAGCCTTGCCCGGATGAAGTGAATCTCCAGGTCATAATCCTTGACCAATTCCAGCCATCTTCTCTGCCGCATTTCAGCTCACTCTGAGTGAAAATATACTTGAGGCTCTTGTGATCGGTGTAAATGTCACACCTCTGTCCAAACAAGTAATGCCTCCATATCTTCAGAGCATGCACAACTGCAGCTAACTCCAGATCATGAGTGGGATAATTTAGCTCGTGCCGACGCAACTGCCGCGAGGCATAAGCGATAACTCTGCCTTCCTGCATCATAACACAACCAAGACCATCCTCGAAGCATCACAATACACTATGAACCTCTTGCTCTGGTCTGGCAGAGTAAGGACTGGCGCCGTAGTCAACCTCTTCTTCAGCTCCTCGAAGGCCTTCTGACGCTCATCAGTCCAAGAGATATCCACACCCTTCTCTAGCAAGGAAGTCAAAGGCTTCGCAATCTTGGAGAAATTCTCAATGAACCTCCAATAATAACCTGCTAAGCCCAGAAAAGAGCAGACTTCCTTCACTGTCTGCGGTACCACCCAGTCAAGCACATCCTTCACCTTTCCGGGGTCCACAGCAATACCTCCCTTGGAGATGACATGACCGAGGAATGGAACCTCGTCAATCCAAAATTCGCACTTGCTGAGCTTGGCATACAGCTTGTGCTCTCTGAGCCTCTGCAACACAAGCCTCAGATGCTTCTCATGCTCTACTTCTGACTTGGAATATATCAGGATATCATCAATGAATATCACCACAAAGGTGTCCAGATAATCCATGAAAACCTTGTTCATCAGATGCATGAAGAAAGCCGGAGCATTGGTCAAACCAAAGGACATGACCGTATACTTGTATAGCCCATACTTGCAGGTGAATGCCGTCTTCGGGATATCCTCGGAACGAATCTTCAGCTGATGATAACCCGAACGCAGATCAATCTTCGAGAACACACAAGCGCCCTGAAGCTGATCGAAGAGATCCTCAATACGCGGCAATGGATGCTTGTTGTTGATGGTGACTGCATTCAGATCCCAATAATCGACGCACATTCTCTTTGCGCCATCCTTCTTCTCTACAAGCAATACTGGAAAAGCCCAAGGAGAGAAACTGCGACGGATATAACCCTTGGCTAGCAACTCGTCGACAGTCTTCTTAACTTCTTCATGTTCAACGGGTGCCATCCGATAGGGCCTCTTAGTTATAGGAGCTGTGCCAGGCAAGAGATCAAAAGAAAACTCAATGTCGCGATCAGGCGGCATACCTGGCAAATCATCTGGAAAGACATCCGGGAATTCAGACACCACGAGAATACCATCCGTGGGTCTAGCCTCCATCTGATGAAGAAATCCAGAAGGCTCTGTAGCACCGATAGTGACCTCCTGACCATCCGGTGCTGATAGAAGAACAGTCCTCTGAGCACAATCTATCCGGACTCCCCACTTAGCAAGAGTCTCCATCCCGAGGATCACATCAATACCCTTGGTGTCTAGTACCATCAGATTAGCACTGAAATCTACCCCCCTTATGGCCACACTGACTCTGGGACAGAAGACATGAGACCTCAACTGCCCTCCCGGTGAAGATACTAACATGCACCTCTTTAATGTGCTAGTAGGAATGCCATGATGCTCAACAAAGGACTGCGTGATGAAAGAATGCGTAGCACCAGTATCAAAAAGCACTATAGCAGGGTGGGTGTTGACCATGAACGTACCAATAACCACGTTGGGAGCCTCGGCCGCTGACTCGGCCGTCACGTGGTTTACCCTGCCCTGAGCTGGGGCCTTGGGCGGTGCTGCACGCCCCTGCTGTCCTGCCTGTGCCTTCCGAGGGCAGACGTTGGCGTAGTGCCACGGCTCGCTGCAGTGGAAGCACACTCGTGGAAATGCAGCAGCCTGCTGCCTAGGAGGAGGAGTGGGCGCTCCCTGCCTCTGAGCTGGTGGAGCCGGAGGCGCTGGAAGCCTCTGACCCTGTCCCGCCTGGTGCTGCTGCTGAGGACGAGGCGGAAACTGCTGCCACTGCTGGTACTGCTGAGGCGGCCTCTGCTGCTGCTGCTGTGGATGCTGATAGCGGGGGCGAGTGTTGCTGCCCAAAGAGGATGGAGCCATCTTCCTCTTCTTATCCTCAATCACCCGGTGCTTACACTCGGTGTTGAGGGCAGCATCAACCAGCTGGTTGAAGTTGTCGAAGCGGTGGTTCAGCAGCGCATACTGGATGTGATCATCCAGTCCCTCCTTCAAGTACTCCTGCTTGTCGCTATCACGGGCGACGTCAGCAGGGGCGTAGCGGGCAAGCTGAAGGAAACGGTCACGGTACTCTGTCACCGTCATCGATCCCTGAAATAACGAACACAGATAACAAGGATGGAAATCGCTCAATATACCAGGCTCACGAAAGAGATCAAGGATAGATCGAAGCTCAAAAGAAATTGCAGAGAATTCCCCTAAATTTTACCTGCTTAAGGGCACGGAACTCCTTCTGCTTCATCTTCATTATGCCCTCAGGGATGTGATGGTTCCTGAAGCGCTCACGGAACTGGACCCAGGTGAGAGCATCACGGTCCCGAGCTGGGTAGGACTCCCACCAGTCGAGAGCAGAGCCTCGCAGCTGCCCTGCTGCGTAAAGGACTCGCTCACGGTCGTCGCACTGCGCAACAACCAACTGGCGCTCCACTGAACGAAGCCAGTCGTCCGCCTGGAGTGGATCCGTGGTGTGAGACAAGGTCGGAGGATGACCTCTCAGGAAATCCGCACGCCGATCGCGGGGCTGAGGTGGCGGTGGAGGCGGTGGCTGGGCATGGATCTGCTGCAGAGCCTGAACGGTGTTGTTCCGGGTCACCATCATCTGCATCTGGAGCTGGAAGAACTGCTCCGGGGTCAGTGGTGGTGGCATCGGCAGCGGCTGACCAGTGCTCTGGTTGTTCTGCTCCTGCTGGTCAGAACCGGTACCGGTGCGCCTGGTGTTCACCATCTGATTGCAACAAACGAAATGTATGAGAAAGAAATATTGTGCGGCTGCGGAAATGAAACTTCGGTAGGATATAACAGAGAGAAAGGAATATAGGTTTTACCCCCAATGTTCTAACTCAATTTTTTATTATTTAGTCCAAGTTGTGTTAGGGTCGATTTGCATAAGCAAGTTTAACTACTAGACTATGCAATCAACCAAAAATCCAAATCAAACAATTGCACAATAACAAACATTCAATATTCACAACTTAGTCTAGTTTATCACACTACTCGACCAACACACTCGTTCTAGCGTATTTTCATAGGGATAGCCTAAACTTATGGATTACAATATTAGGCGACTCAGGCTAACGTCTACGAAAAACTCAAGCTGTTTCTTAGAAAAGACAGGAGAGATAGCAAATCAAGTACTTAAGACTCAAGGAATAGAGACAGGAAATGATGTTTGAAGATTTGCGGAAGCAAGGCAAAGGAGGAGAAGTCCTAAACTCGACCAATTCGACCTAGGCTTCATCCTACAGTCGATATGGCTCCGATACCAATTCTGTCACACCCGATTTATAAAGAACATAAATCGAGCAATCATATATGCGCCAGGATCAAGTCACGCATATATACAACAGAATCATCAAGATATCACAACACATATCACGAATAACATTAATATAACTCGTAAATGAATTGTTTTATTACAACCGAATCAAGAATCGGTTCAAGAGTTGCGGAAGCGTAAAAGAGATACATGCAGAGCTGGGTGCCACAGGGACATCGACTGGGAGACAAACGCCTAGAGGTTGTCGAAGCCGCTGACGTAGTCCTCCACGTTGCCGGGCACTGAGCAGCAGTCGAAGATATCCAAGAGAACAGAAGAGTGGAGAAGCAAGTGTGAGTACAAACTCGTACTCAACAAGTATAAAACAAACTATGAGGCTCTAGGTTGGCTGACTCAACTGCATTAGCTTTTAGTCTTGGCAGATTTTATTAAAGCTATTTACTACAAGTGGATGATTTACCATAAACCCAATTGCATAATAAATTAATCAGTATTCATTAAGAACTATTGAGAACCATCCAAACCGAACCACTCGGGGAATCTCCCTAATCGAAGGTTGATAACCCCACTAATCAAAAGGAGGATCTGGGCCGCTCATGACTGTGAGCACAGCTGATATATCAGTTTTACACTCTCGAGCGGTTGCACAACTTTACCCACAAGTTGTGAGCTACGCTAGTTGTTCATCACACTTCCTTAGGTGAGATGGCTAGCAAGCACACTACGAGACCGTTACAAAGGATCACGTTGGTAAGGTGTAACCGCTAAGGATTCTGGATCAGCAACGATGGGGCCCACCTCCGGGGGTACAAGACACACAGCACAGACCAAGCCGGAGGAGCAGGGACCATTGAAGCTTACCACCCCTCTTGCCCACGCAGGTAAGTTACTCCCGAACCAACACGACCTAATTAGTAAGTCAAGACCGTCCCATTCCAGTCTTGTGGTTGCGCGGTTGTCCCAGGTTGTCACTCTATGAACCGGTCCTTATGGAGAGTGGCCAACCAAGCACTAAGCACCGTGCTGGCCCCCTAAACCATGTTTCTAACAAAAACATCTTTTAAGGAGACGTGGGCCACTCAAGCACACAGCACAGAGGGCCACTCTCAGAATTAAGTTGCGTAAGACCATTAATCAAATTAATTAAAAAGGACCAAGTTTGTTATAGCGCAGCAACCTAGCACAACTAACCATAATGCAATCCAAAGGATATATATATAGGATATAAAGTGGCTAGGAAAGTCCTTATAGGCATACAGTATTAAAATGCAGTATGAAATTGTATTTAAAAGTGATAGGACGTTCATGTTATACTTGCCTTCCTCAAAGTTCTCCTGCTGCTGCTCAAAAGCTTCAGAAGATGGTGGCTCCTGGTACTGGTCCAAAGGCTCCGCGTCTACTCACGATCATCAAGCATAGTCCACACATACACACATGCACAACCATAGCAAACTATAAGAAAACAGTACACCAATACAATAGAACAGCACAAAAAACTGGCCTAGAACTATTCTACGCGTTACAACGATCGCGTGGACATAAAGAACACCTAAAACGGAGCTAAGACGCGAAAACTACGCTTGAAACAAGATCCAGGAGCTTATTTGTAAGAAAAACATGACAACCAGGGGGTTCTGGACAAAAACTAGGGACCTAAACATAAATAAAGGGTAGACGCAGGGGCTAGCATGTGAAAACACCGGACATGGACTACGGCCACTAATTCCAGGAAGCTCAAGGGGGTCCGTGCAAAATTCTGGGTCGTTCTGAAATTATTTCTCAACTAACTAGGACTGCGGGTTTATTTCTCTAAAAGACAGGGTCTCTTTAGCAAGAATACCAGGCCGAAGGGGTACGCTTTAATTTGGATCATCAGATCTAATCCTAATAGCCTAGATTAGATCTCTCCCATGAAGGGGGTACGCGCGCACGGTGACCGTCGGATCTGGATCCAACGCTGCTGACTCTCACTTAACTCGGATCTGGTACGCGTGGACTCCGTCCGTTGGATTCAGATCCCGTGGCTCAGATCTAACCCAACCGTGATCTAATCCTACGCGTTGACTACGGATCGGATGGCTGGGGTTCACAGGGGCACGGCCGGCGGCGGGATGGTCACCGGAGCTCGTCTCCGCGGCGGCGCATCGCCGGCGTAGGCCGATCTTGGCCGTCCGGCCTCCATCCGTGACGAGGTCAAGTCCTGGAGGTCAAGCACGACGTGGGGAACCCATCTAGGCACTCAAGAAGGCGGATTAGGGCTCGGGTAGGTGATCCCCACAGCGAGGCCGGCTCGGGGTCACGGCGGCAAGGGGGACGCACACGGCAGAGGGAGATAGGGAGGGAAAAGGGGCACAGCGCGCTCCTTACCACACCGGGGTGCTGCGACGGCGGTTGGAGGCCGAAGATCGAGGGCGCCGGTGTCGAATCACGGTGGCGCAGGGTGGTTTGGCGGCGGCGCTGTCCTCAGGTCGAGCGGCGGCACGACGGCGCTAGGGCACAGAGGGGAGCTGAGGGAGGCAGTAGCGGCTGAAGGTAAGCGCGAGAGAGCGGCCGGGCTAAGAAAAAGGGGGCGACGGCCTCGGCGTGCAGGTCGTTCTCGCAACGGCCCCCGCATCGCCCGCGAACTCATGCGGGTTGACCTAATCCAAACGCGGGCTGCTTCTAGAAGGAAGGGGAAGCTCGGGCGCTGGCCAGCAGGCCTTGCGAGCGCGGAGGAGGGAGCCCAGGGCGCGGTGGAGTGGGGCCACAGGCAGTGGCCGAGCGGCCGACCGGCGGGGAAGAAACAGGGGAGGGGGAAAGAAAGGAGGGGGAAGGAGCTGACGTGCGGGGCCACGTCGCCAGAGAGAGAAGAGAGGGAGTGAGCGGCGCGTGAGCGGGGGGGCTGGCGCCGACAAGCGGGCCCGTGTGGCAGTGAGAGAAGGGGAGGGAGTGCGTGGGGTGGCCGGGCTGGGGAGAAGTGGGCCGGGGCGGCCCAAGCGGGGAGGGGAGAGAAGAGAGGGGCCCGAGGGGAGGAGGGGGAGCTGGGCCGCGGGAGGGGGGAAAAGCCGGCCCAAGAGGGTTGGGCTGACTGGGCTGGGCTCTTTTCTTTTTCTCCTTTCCTATACTCAACTAATTCAAACAAATCTAATTGAATCCAAAATACAATTTGAATTCAAACCTATCAACTCAACACAAATAAAACAATGCTGCAGCATGAATGCACAAACAATTTAATCCTATGATAAATTTTATTTCTTGTGTTGTAAATTACTTTAAATGCAAGGTAAACTAGAGAAAGCCCTAGAAAATTTATTTGAGCCCAAATAATTTCTTAAAATTTAGGAAAATTACATTAGGGTGTTACAAACCTACCCCCCTTACGGGAATCTCGTCCCGAGATTCAAATAGGCTAGCTAGCAAAGAGATCGGGATATGTCTTTCTCAACTCGTCTTCTCGCTCCCAAGTAGCCTCATCCTCCGTGTGATGACTCCACTGAACACGGCACATCTTGATCTTCTTATTTCTAGTAACTCTCTCAGATGTCTCCAGAATCTTCACCGGATGCTTGATGTAAGTCAGATCCTCCTGCACATCTAACCCTTCTATCGGTGTTTGCTCTTCTGGCACCCTCAAGCACTTCTTCAGCTGAGACACGTGGAACACGTCATGCACTCCTGAGAGATTGGGAGGTAACTCCAAACGATATGCCACCTCACCTTTCCATTCCAACACCTTGAACGGACCAATATATCGAGGGGCTAGCTTCCCTCTCACGTTAAACCTGCGGATTCCTCTCATCGGCGAGACCTTCAGGTACATATGATCACCCACTGCAAAGGTCAAATCTCGACGACGAACATCAGCGTAGCTCTTCTGACGAGTCTGTGCGACCCTCAGGTTTTCTCGCACCTGCTGTACCAGCTGCTCTGCCTCTTCAACAATATTTGGACCAAATACCTGCCTCTCACCAATCTGATCCCAATACAGCGGAGTCCTGCACTTACGACCATACAGGGCCTCGAAAGGAGACTTCTTCAGACTGGCCTGATAGCTGTTGTTATACGAAAACTCTGCATAAGGCAGGCACTTATCCCAACAGGTACCATACTGAATAGCACAAGCTCGAAGCATATCCTCCAACACTTGGTTGGTTCTTTCTGTCTGCCCATCTGTCTGATGATGATAAGCGGTACTGAAGCGCAGCTTCGTATCCAACGAATCATGCAACTGTTCCTAGAACCGTGAAGTGAACTGAGATCCTCGGTCAGATATGATCTTCTAAGGAACACCATGCAGACAGACAATCCTGGAAATGTACAACTCTACGAGTCTAGCGCCGGAGTAAGTAGTGTTCACCGGAAGGAAGTGAGCAACCTTCGTCAACCGATCCACTAATACCCATATAGAGTTGTACCCCTTCTGAGTACGAGGCAAGCCAACAATGAAGTCCATGGTGATCTCCTCCCATTTCCACTCTGGAATCTTCAACGGCTGCAATAGACCTGCAGGTCTCTGATGCTCTGCCTTGACACGCTGACAAGTGTCACAGATAGCCACGTACTCCGCAACTGAACGCTTCATTCCATACCACCAGAATCGTTCCTTGAGGTCATAATAAATCTTCGTGCTGCCGGGATGAATAGAATACGCTGTATCATGAGCCTCACTCAAGATCTGCTTCCTGAGATCTCCTACATCCGGCACACATATCCGACCTTTGTACCACAAGGTACCCTGATCATCCTCTCTGAAATGAGGTGCTTTGCCAATCTTGAGCAATTCACGGATCTCCTGCAGCTTCTTATCTTCCTTCTGATGCTGCCTGATCTCTGCCTCTAACATGGGTTCTGCTTCGAATGATGCACTCGAGGTGTGATGCAAGAAACCCAGGCTCAACTGCTCAAACTCCTCACATAACTCCTGAGGCATCTGAAAAGCCACGGCCATGTTAACATAGCTCTTCCTGCTCAGAGCATCTGCCACAACATTTGCCTTGCTCGGATGATAGTGAATCTCCAGGTCATAATCCTTGACTAGCTCTAGCCTTCTTCTCTGCCGCATATTCAGCTCACTCTGCGTGAAAATGTACTTGAGGCTCTTGTGATCGGTGTAAATGTCACACCTTTGCCCAAACAAGTAATGCCTCCATATCTTCAAAGCATGCACAACTGCGGCTAACTCCAGATCATGAGTGGGATAATTCAGCTCGTGCCGGCGCAACTACCGCGAGGCATAAACTATCACTCTGCCTTCCTGCATCAGAACGCAACCAAGACCATCCCTCGAAGCATCACAATATACTGTGAACCTCTTGCTTTGGTTCGGCAGAGTAAGGACTGGCGCCGTGGTTAACCTCTTCTTCAGCTCCTCGAAGGCCTTCCGACGCTCCTCCGTCCAAGAGAAATCCACACCCTTCTCTAGCAAGGAAGTCAAAGGCTTCGCAATCTTGGAGAAATTCAAGTATTGCAGGGTAAGAAGAATCAAAAGTAGCCACTTCGAACTTGAGGAATTCAGTATGATAATTCTCCCGCGTGCCGAAGGTGACTGGGAGGACCACCGTACCAAACGGGTGCGCCGCATTACCTGGGACGATGCCGTAGAAGGGAGACTTGCTGGGAACCAGCATCTCCTTGAAATCCAGGCCCATCTTCTTCAAAGTGTTGACGAAGATGAGATTGAGCCCGCTCCCGCCATCGATGAGGACCTTGGTAAGCTTGACCTCCGCCGCCACAGGGTCCAGGACCAAGGGGAACTTGCCAGGCTCGGAAAAGCTCATCCACTGGTCATCACGAGAGAACGAGATGGGGACCTCCGACCAACGGAGTGGTCGTGGTACCGCCGGCTCGATGGACAAAATCTCTCGGAGGAGCAACTTCTGATCCCGCCTGGAACAGAAATCCTCATCCCCCCCGAAGATGACGTTGACCAACTTGGACGCATCCTGAAATTTTGGGTTGCGCCCGTGATCCTCTTGATCATCGTCCTCGGGTTCTTTGTCAGCAGGCTTCGTATTCTTCTTGCCACCACCAGAGTTGCTGAACGTCCTCTGAAGGTGGTAGGAGTCAATGGCAGCGTGGTTGGCGCCCGGGTGCCACGGGCATTTCTTCTGCAGGAGCTTCTCGAACTCCTCCTGAGTTGTCAACTTCTTGCCCCGCGAAGGACGATTGATAGCCGCGATGATATCATCTGGCTTTCGTTTCCGGGGTGGCCCGGAAAAGTCCCGCTGGCCTTTGTCGCTGCGGTTGTCATTTGGGCGCCGCAAACTGCTATCGTGGCGCCACGGGAACCGCTCCCGCATCTTCTCCTCCTGCTCGGACCAATCATGCATCATATCACGAAGGCCAACAGTTTTCGGCCTGTTCCGCCCGAAGTCTCTGTATATGCTCGGGTCGGTGATGCCGTTGTAGAAACAGTCGATGATGTCCTCCTCCGAGATGTTCGCGATGGTGGCACGGACGTCGAAGAAGCGACACGTGTAGGACCGCAGGAGCTCGTTGCGTTCTTGCTTGCACTGGGCAAGATCATGTCGAGTACCTGCACGAGCAATCGCTCCCTGGAAATTGTCGATGAAGACCTTCTTAAGTCGTTCCCAGGAGTCGATGGAGTTGCTGCCAAGGCTCTCCAGCCAAGTGAGCGGCGCAGGATCCAAAGCCATCGGGAAGTAGACGACTTTGGTAACGTTAGAGCCCCCTGCTACCTCGATAGCCGTGGAGTAACAATGGAGCCACTGCTGAGGAGCTTGCTTGCCGTCGTACTTGGTGATGCCAATGGGTTTGAAACCCTCTGGGTACTTGTAGCTGATGAAACGTGCAGAGAAAGCAGGAAATCGATCACTACAGTCAGTACCTTCATTTTCGACTTCTTCGCGGGTCTTGCGCCTGGAAGAAATCACGGTCCACGCATCGCGGCCTTCATTGATGTGCTGGCACAAATCCTCCGGAGGAAGTCGATGATTGGCTTGTCGTGGCTGACCCCCTTGCGGTGGCTGCTGCCTCCCGCCAGGGGTCTGGCTCCCGCGAGCGTTGTCGTTGCTGGGCTGGTGTCGAGGACGGCCGCCAGCCGTTCGGCTGTGAGCCTGGCTCCGGCTCTCACCCATGCGCTCCTCCCTGATGGTGGGCGCCGGGTTGTGCTGATCCAACTGGATCCAGGCCCTCTGTGCATAAAGGAGCTCTTGACGCACCTCCGGATCATGGCTGCGCTCAAGGATGGCCGTTACCCTGGCGACGTTGGCCACCGGAGTCCGGAAACCCTGCTCGCTTACGGCGGCAAACTCAGGGTCGAGCTCGCGATGCATAGATCGCCTTCGCTCGTTGGCCCTCCTCCACCGGATCGCGCGAGCCCTGTTCCTGGCCCTCCGCGCTTCGCGATCGGCATCGTTCTCGTCAACGGTGTCGGCTGTGATCTCATCCTCAGAGATCGCTTCAAAGTTGACGATGAGGAGGTCCTCATCGCCCTCGCCCTCTTCGGCCATCAGCACCTGGCGGGAGGAGAGCTCATGAGAACTTTCGTCGACTAGTTCAGTCGCCGCCACGGTGGCCAAAGGCCTGCCCTCTTGAAAAGTCAAGGGCTCAAGGTGGGCCACGAGTCGACCCTCTGCCTCGAGTAGGTTGGGGAGCGGCATGCCCCTCCAATGCACCGCGTGCCCCTCCGACAGAGAGGTGACCACCAAATCACCAGTATCGGAACAACCCGAAGCCCCCCGACACGCGGTGGCTTCAAGCTTTCCGACCTGGAGTAGCAAGTCCAGGTCCTTCTCTAACACGGAGAGGGACCCAGAGGCGTTGGCCTCCTGAAGGTCAGTGGCCGATTCGCACAAGCCGAGTTGAAATCGGTTATGCAGATAACTAGATTGGAGCGAGTCCAAACCAGGGGGAATTGCCGCAACACCAGAAGAAGTCGAGGCCGGAGCAGACTCCATCTCGATCTGTGCTGCGGAAGTGTGGAGCGGCAAGTTGTCGAGCCCGTCGACGAACTTGTCAAGGTCGCTGCGGAGATCCGCAACGGGGGTCTTTGGCTTCATGTCGACGAGGAATCGTTCGAATCTGCCCGCACCATCTGCGACGCAGACCCATGAACCAAAAACGAATGTCGTGCCCTGAGAGGGAACTGACCTGATGAATTTGAACGATGCCATCGAGCTCGCCGATGGATCTTCGACGCGCTCCCCTATCTGGCGCGCCAGCTGTCGGTGTTTAACCGGCTGCCCACCGAGGGATATGCCCAAGGTGGTAAGTTTTGGGTGAGGAGACGCCGAGATCAGGAACTCGAAGGTGCAAGGAACACAAGACTTAGACAGGTTCGGGCCGCACGGAGCGTAACACCCTACGTCCTGTATGGTTTGTATTGCCTTTGATGTAGAATGACCTAATGATCTTCTTTTTTGAGGAGGGTCCCTAACCTCCCTTATATATCCGAGAGGTCAGAGTTACAAAGGTGCTAACCAACCCCCTCCGAGGGATCACACCAGAATTGATCTCGAGTAGATCCTCTTCGTGTTGGTTAGCTCTATCTCCTATTTAAACGGGATAAACAAGAGATAAACAAAATGAATAAGAGATAAGACGGGCTTAATCTCTTAAACTTCGTAACATGCCCAGCCCGGTGGCCCCAGGTCTGACACCAACCCTGTTGCTTAATGTAACTAGATAAAATAATTAATACCCGATAAATGACTGCCGAGTAGAGAAATAAATAATAAGTGTACAAAGTAAATTGTATTTTTGTTGAATTGCAACTTTATCATGAAATAAAATAAAAGAATATGCATCCCTTAACTTATGACTTTGCATATCATGTAGACTCGACTACTCTCGCCGACGGAGATTACGAGCTGATCCCGGATCAGGAAGTGGAAGTTTCTGAAGACCCCGGAAACGCCATCGAAGATCTAACTGAAGCTCCAAACCAAAGTTCGGAAAACTTTGACACTACTGCCCCAACCCCACTCAAGAAGGCAAGCCCCGGACATAACCCCTATTTTATCTACACTGCAACTTATATTATTTATACTTATCTATGCATTACGTTCATAGGAATTGTATGAGAAACCCTAGTTACATTTCCCTAGGAACCAATGTATTGAATACTAGCATTTGAGTCCGAATAGCCGCACTGCTAATAGAACCGGTAGAAGTTAGGTGATTTCCTGTCACTCGCACGATATAGGAGTTGTAATGATTACATTCCTGTAATCACCATAAGGATGACGGACGGGAATTATGTGAGGTATCATGGTTGAGATGATACCCCGTCTGTGTTGATGAACTTGATAAGGTCGCAGTGTGTGGTAGCGGTGGTCAAGCGTTTGCAAGTACTAGCCACATACCGCGAAATATGGTAAGCGGTAAGCCTAGTAGCCAATCGGCCCGAGGAGTGGACATACCTCCCACCACTCGTATTTTGGTTTTTCCTGTTACTCAATTCGATGTGTGGGAATACGTGTTGCAGGGCAACCAGGAGTACGGCCGTGTAGTTGCTCTACAGGCATACGTCCTGCACATTGGATGTGCGTGTAGTCATGCAGTCGCTTGCGGTGGCTCTGATCCACGAGTCGGAATGAAAGGCAAACAGTTGCTTCAGAACAATCATTGGATGTTCCAAGCGTGTGAGTTAGGTTTACCCTTGCAAGGCTGAAATTCTATTCAGGAATCGTCCGTTTCTCGTGGAGATTGAGACTGCTTGATCCCTTTACCACATAGAGTAACAAGAGCAACTTTGTGCATATTAAAGAGGATGTTTGGCAAAAGATTCTACTATGCTTGAATAGTTATAGGTGCTTATCTAGAATGAATAATCATATAGAACTTGAAAGCTAAAAGTTAACTTTAAGGACCTACTCTTTGTTGCTTTTTAGCTGAAAACTTTACCCAAAACCCGAAAAGCCGTCATAAGTCTAGTTATATGGCTAAGTATACCAAGAACGGGTAAGCCTTGCTGAGTATAAGAATACTCAGTCTTGCCTTGTGACTTTTATATCCAGGTAATCCCCCGGACAACCCTACTCTGCCTATGCCATGGCCTTACCCGCTGCCTGATGGTTGGTCCGTGGAGTGGGACCCGTCCCCGGCCAACACAGACCCCTCCGAGTGATATCATACCAGGGCTAGCATGATATCTGAATTGGCGACGTGTACCGTGCCATGCTTTAAACTCCGCTGCAAGACTTGAAACTTTAAGTGGTTTTGTAATAATTTCCATCAGTTGGTAACTGATGTTACTTTTACAAATACTCATGTATTGTATCTGCCTGTGATGTAAAAATGTGATGGTGTTTGTATCTCTGGACTCGTCTTCGTGCGAGGTACCTTGGTTGATCCTGCATTCGGTGGTTTATGGGACGTTACCCGACAGGCCAAGGAATTATACCGTTTGAAGCACGTTGGAGCCCTCAAGAGTGGACTCGTGTACTTGAGCCGGTGTAATTCGGGTTGGTTCTGCCACATCTGGTATCAGAGCTAACAAGTGTACACTGGAGGTATAAAATGCCTTAAAATACCTTTAAGTATAAAATTTGACCAACAAAATATTTTGCAAAACTACGTTGGGTTCGTTAAGGATTGTGCTTAGTATGTAATGCCCTAGGGTGATATTTAAGGGAATTAGAAGTGGCTATAGTATATATATAACTCTAACTCCCAGCATTACTTTTCCGTCGAAACTTAAATTTATGTATAGCCCAACTTTACATTTTGTAACGACAGCTTCGATAATGAGGTAAGAAGGTAAGGATCCCCAGCTAACTGGGGAGTTAGCCTTCCCGTCGGTGATGCGAACCGAACGCTGTTTCTCAAGCAGTGGCCTACTTGAGATGCTGCCAATATATCAACTTTGGTTGATTATATTGGGAGTATATGGTTCGGCGCAGGGTATGGCGATCGCTGTTCATACACCCGCATTCTGTGGTACCCCCGTGAATACGTTGTCTCGATAACATATGTTAACGTTGTCTGTATGGCGGTAATGGTATAGATGCTGTTTCTATAGTGCACAGTAATGATTGGGGACGCTTTCATGACATGCTGGCATTAAAGGTTCATTGGATATATATTGTGGTTTTCTGCAGGTACACTAACCTTGATTACAAAATTAGGACGGATAGGATTGATCGACTAGTTATTAGTGAGAGACGTATGTATTATGCCACTGAAACTAACCATGTAAGTCCGGAGATATTCGGCAATTGTTTTGGTTGTGAGGTCGAATAGTACGTGGATGCATAATACATTAACCAACAAAACGAGTGTTTAAATATGTTGTTTTTCTAAGGATAGGAAACATGTTGGTTATTCTTAGTATGGGTCCAATACAAAATCTTTAGTTGAGTATCTTAAGTATCTCTCTGATTTCCAGTCTTTGCTATTATCAGAATCGATCATCTCGTTCCATTTACCTTGTGAGTTCTCAGCAGGGCAAACATATCTTACCATTTGCATTCCTGTCATAGATGGCCGCTCCTTCGAACATCTTTTGGGATTATGAAGGGCACCTTCACACTAATGCCTTGCATTGGGAAGGTTTTCCTTATCTTCTGTGGGAATCCTTGTCTGTTCCATTACACTGAGCCTCCTCAATATGACGGAGTGGAGTATCAAGAAGAAGGCGTTCCTCGATGCCGGGTTAGGATGACGATTCCTCAACATCCTTTCCGCTCTCAGTGGCATCCTATAGAAGTTGATGTGGTGGGGTATCTTCTTGTTGATACCATCGAGACTGCTGCTCTCGAGGCTATCAATATCTTCTGCAACCAGCATCCAATGGAGGTTGCTGCGTATCCTATTGGTCTGTTCCCTGCTATAGACTCCGGTGATCCGGAATGGAACTTCCGGATAGACCATCTTGGGCATTTGTTGGGAGATCTGGCTGAAGAAACGGTCCGTAATATCACCAGGTTCATTAATGTTCAGCACCATTATCAGATTTTGCTGCTCCGTGGCATGGGTCAGTTGACTAATGTGGCTCAAAGTCACTATCAGAATGCTGACCGTCAAGTCACTCAGATAGTGGAGCTTCAAGCCTTGGTGACTCAGAAGGATGAGATCATCGCAGCACGAGATGAGACCATCCTTCATCGGGAAGATCAGATCAACAAGAGTGATGCTATCATCACTCAACGCAACACAATCATTGAGTTCCTCCAGGAACAAATCCACGATCTGATCCTTGAGGCCGACGATGCCCAAGCTCATATTGAAGAACTACAGCGGCCACTGGTACCTCTCGTTGCACCCCCAGTACCTGGAAATGGAGAGGAAGATCCGAAATTAATTGAGGGAGTCTCAGACCTTGACTCCGAGCATGGAGATCCAGAGCCCAATCCTCAGCCAGATTATTCTTCATCTGGCAGTCAGTCTTTTGTAGGCAATTTCGATAATTTTTAGTTGTCAAATCATCGACCCTCTAGATGTAATTTATGTAAAGTATAATGCCTCAGGTAGTAAGTAGCTTACTTAGATCTTGTGCCATTTGTTGTATTATAGATGGCCTGTGTATGGATCCTTTTAATGTACAATGTTAAGGACAGCCAGAATCTGCGATGTAATATAAGCCTTGTGTTTCATCCTCATTGTTCCAATATCTTTACTTTCTGAAATGAGATGATTGAATGGAGTATATGCATTGCTTATATGAGTGGTATAGCTTCTGAAATTGGGAGTAAGGCTATGTGGTTAATAATGGATATCTCCTTTGTTTCAGATGGTTGGAGCCACGCGCGGAACCCTGGAAGGCTTCCGGGCAGATCAGGCCAGCGGTTTTCAACAACCGCCACCGCCACCTCCAAATCTAGCCGAGGTGATGGCTCGACAGACCGAACTTCTTAATCTGCTAGTACAAGCACAGCAGAGTCAACAGCGTCAGCAACCACGAGGAGGTCGTGATGAACCTCAAGTGGCAACTTACCAGGATTTCTTCAGTACCCAGCCCCCGCTGTTCAGCAAAGTGGAGGAGCCTCTCGACGTTGATGCTTGGCTTCGCACCATTGAATCCAAGTTCGCTCTTCTTACGATTCCATGTGCGGACTCTAGCAAGGCTCACTTCACTGCCCAACAACTACGTGGAGCTGCTCGTATTTGGTGGGATAACTACTGTACCATGCAAGCCGATGGCCACGTTATCTCCTAGGAAGAATTCCGGAATGCTTTCTGAGCACATCATATACCTGAAGGACTAATGGAGTGCAAATTGAATAAGTTCTTGGCACTTACTCAAGGCACCCGCACCGTATTACAATATGCACAGGCTTTCAATCACCTGTGTCAGCACGCGGGCTATCACGTAGATAGTGACACCAAGAAGCAGGACCGCTTCCGTCGGGGCTTGAGCACTAAGCTCAAAGAACGTTTGAACCTTATAAAGGCAAATAGCTTCAGTGAGCTGGTTAACATGGCCCTTACTCAGGAGGATTGCATCATGGCACATCGTGCCGAAAAGAAGCGCAGGATTTCCACTGGACCCGCGGGCATTCAACCCTCGCGATATCGATTTGTTCAGAATGCACCGCCTAGAGCGCCATAGCGGAATGCTCCGTTTGGCAGACTGGTTTTCAGGCCACCTTAACCACAAGGAGGGTATAGGCCTCCCGTACCTTCACAACAACTACAACAACCTGGCCCACTGACAAATATTCAACAAGTCCAACAGAGAAGCAGCAATTATCACTGTTTCAATTGCGGAAGTGCAGATCATTTCATCAGAAATTGTCCACGGCCCAAGAAACCTAATCAAGGGCAGAGTTCGAGTTAGGGTAACTAGAACAAGGGCAAGAGACCGGTGATACAAGTCCGGCAAGGGCGAGTTAACTTCACCACTCTTGCGGAACTTCCAGATGGAGCTCCTGTCATGTCGGGAACATTCTCTATTCACCACAAACCAGTTGTTACATTATTTGATTCAGGAGCAACACATAGTTTTATTAGTAACAACTGTGGTACCCGAATAGGACTTGATCTTTGTCCTACCCAGGGGTCATATATGATCTCTACCCCTGGAGGAAATATTACCTCTAACCAAATGGTTAGAAGTGTGCCAATTCAGTTAGGTAGTAAAGAAATCAAAACTGATTTGGTTTTGCTAAACTTAGAGAGTATTGATGTTATACTTGGGACAAATTGGATGACTGAACATAGAGTACTGCTAGATATCTCTTCCCGGGTTATCAAAATTGATTCACCATATCATGGAGCCACTACCCTCTACCTGCCTCAGCAAGAGTATCTTCACTCTTGTACCTATGCTATCATAGACATTAAAGTAAAGGATATTCCTGTAGTCTGTGAGTACCCCGATGTCTTTCCAGATGACTTGCCTGGAATGCCACCAGATAGAGACATCGAGTTCATCATTGAACTTCAACCTGGCACCGCTCCTATTTCAAAGAGACCATATCGTATGCCTCCAAATGAATTGGCCGAGCTAAAAATCCAACTCCAAGATCTTCTTAACAAAGGTTTCATACGCCCAAGTGCTTCACCTTGGGGTTGTCCTGCTCTCTTTGTAAAGAAGAAGGACAATAGCCTAAGATTATGTGTCGACTATCATCCACTCAATGCGGTCACTATCAAAAATAAATACCCTCTTCCCCGCATTGACATCTTATTCGAACAACTAGCTAGAGCTAAGATCTTTTCTAAGATTGACTTACGCTCTGATTATCATCAGATCAAAATCAAGCCTTGTGACATTCCAAAAACAGCTTTCTTGACCAGATATGGATTATATGAATATCTGGTTATGTCATTTGGGCTTACTAACGCACCGGCATGTATCTCATGAATTCAGTCTTTATGACGAAACTCGACAAATTCGTCGTGGTCTTCATCGACGATATTCTGATATATTCCAAGACTAAAGAAGACCATGCCAATCATATATGTGTCATTCTTCAACGACTACGTGATCATCGCCTTTACGCCAAATTCTCGAAATGTGAATTCTGGCTAGATAGTGTGAAATTCCTAGGACATACTATCTCTAGTGAAGGCATATCAGTTGATCCAACCAAAGTTCAGGAGGTTATGGATTGGAAGCCTCCGACTTCAGTCCATCAAATCCGAAGTTTCCTTGGATTAGCGGGATATTATCGCCGATTCATTCCAGACTTCTCCAAGATAGCCAAACCCATGACTGAGCTACTTAAGAAAGAAGCTAAATTCCGATGGGACGATAAGTGTGATGAAGCGTTCCACACCTTGAGAAAACTTCTAACAACTGCTCCAGTGCTAGCTCAGCCAGATAATACCCAGCCTTTTGATGTCTACTGCGATGCCTCTGGAACTGGCCTTGGTTGTGTTCTTATGCAAAACAACCGGGTCATTGCTTATGCATCCCGAGCACTCCGAAATCATGAACAAAACTACCCAACCCACGATCTTGAATTGGCGGCAGTTATTCATGCTCTCAAGATCTGGAGATATCATCTTATGGGCGCCAAGTGTAATATTTACACTGACCATAAGAGCCTCAAATATATCTTTACCCAAGCTGATCTGAATATGAGGCAAAGGCGTTGGTTAGAGCTGATCAAAGACTACAATCTTGAGGTACACTACCATCCTGGCAAAGCAAATGTGGTTGCGGATGCACTTAGCCACAAGGCACATTGTCATTGCTTATCCATAGCAACTTTCAATGACACTCTCTACAATCAGATGAGAAAACTCAATCTAGAGATCATCCCTCAAGGTAGTCTAAATCTATTATCTATCGAGTCTACTCTTCAAGATAGAATCATCATGTCGCAATTTCATGATGAAGGTATCAAAATTATCAAATCAAAACTATCTCAGGCAGAAGCCAAATATAAGTGTTTCCACATAGATCATCAAGGAGTTCTATGGTTCAATAATCTGTTGTCGGTCAAAACCCACCAGCGAGCAGCGACAGGCAACATGAGGAGCCGGGAGGCTTCCGGGACTGCTGGTGGGCCCCGGTCCCTCGGTCAACGGCCCAGAAGTCCGGCACACGCCCTGGCTTGGTGAAGTGCTAGGCGTGCCACCAGACCTATACCTGATCAGGAAGGTGTAGAAACCGTTCGTTAGCTATTTTCCTGCGAACACAGCCAAATTAAACATTAGTCCGAGCCATGATCGGCTCTGACAACGATCCCCAAATCAGCCAAAGAAGCCGACGGAATCATTGTACTAGATTGGACCTTCGGGTACCTTTCAGAATCGGTTGAAAGAAGCCGATTGCTACATTTAATAGATCGGATCTACTAAACATATGAACGCTTTATATGAATCCGATAGGAGAATAAAAGCATGTTCTGTAATTGCCAAGCTAATCCAATCTGCGACGGTAAAAGCATTCACCATATGACCGGAACATCCTACGCGTGGTTAAGCCTAACGAACATGAAAGATAACAATATGCTAACCCAAAAAGAGGCCTAAAAACCAACTTAACAAGTCGATTCCCGGAACAATCCCTCGTCAGGTTACCATAAGGCACCAAACATGCAGCCGGAACATTCAACCCGTTTGAAGGGCCTAATCATACGGATGTTAAACCAATTCCTTGTAACACAAAGAACTACCATAACAGATTAGATCTACTAAGCAATAACAGAACAAGGCGCTGCCCTTGCACCCAAGATCGCGTACAAGAGCAGCTAAACGATTACGAACAGCAAGCAAAACATGAATTTACTATTCAAAACCAATGCAGCATCATAATCGTTTAAGATAACTAGTGTTGCTCGCCATCAAAAACGCTTCAGTATGAGAAACACAATGATAAACAGATAAAAGCAACACTGCTCTGACCATGTGGAACATGAGCGAAGCAACATGATGATTACCTAGAAAAAGCCCTTGGGGAAGGGTTGGCGATGCGCTGAGAGTTTGTCGTGAATGATTGATTCCTTCTTTATTGAATCTCACGGTACATATTTATAGTCCGGAGACTTGATCTTTTCTAACTAACCCTAGTTGATTACAACACAATCTCTAAGTTACTATTTTTAAACTATTCTTAGATACACGGCCACCCTGGCCCTTGACACATTCGCACAGAAGCCGATTTGCAGACCATTATGATGATTTCCTTCAGCCCATGTTGCTCTCGGCCCATCCCTTGGCCCAGTCAAATTATGGCGATAACACATGCCCCCCTGATTTTTGGCAATGATAATTCCGAAACCATTGCCTCCTCGACTTCTCAGACTTGTGCACGCTCATACTGCTTCCATGCCATTAGATGCGGTCCTTCGATTTCCAAGGCCTGTACACGCGCGCTGCCTTCCAAAGCCGTCGGACGTGAGCTTTCGACTTCTTCCTCGGGAACCGCGATAATGCCGCTTCGCCTTCCATCTCTGCCTTTATAAACTGTTATCAGCGGATTTGTTTCTATCCATCTTCTTCCCCCGTGCATTAGTCGTATCAGCACACTCTGCATCCCCTGACAATGGCTTCCTTTTCCTCTGTTTCCTCCAATTCCCCTTTGTCTTCTTCCATAATCTCCATCACTTCTCCTGACTCCAACACCTCCAGAGAGGCGATGCCGGAGTTCGATCCAATAGCTTCGTATGAAGCTCTCGCTCCTCTGCATTGGGACACAGAGGAGTGCGACTATAGCACTTGGTCAGAGGACGATGAGCCCCTGACCGACGATGAAGACCTCCAGATTCTCCTTCATGGGGACCTGGACGAAGACGACGACGAAGATTCCTGGGATGATGATTTCCTCTCTTTCTTAGAAGAAGATGCCAAGGAGACTTCCACTGACAACGATTCAGTAGTAGGAGGGTTCTTGCGTGGCGGATCGTCGACTTCAGAAGACACCGGGGATGCCAGCGACGATACCAGAGATGATGGTGGCGACGGCAACAGCACCGGCGGCAATGATGGCAGCAGTGGCGATGACACCAGCGCGTCCCCCCGTACAAACGCCGCAAGATCTTGGGGACTTACTGGTGGTAGTTCATAGGGTCTTCCACCGTCGTGCGCATAGCCGGTAGATCGGCTTCTTTTGCCATAATTTCTCGTAAATGAACCCTTTTGTTTCAGCGATCCAGTGTTTAAAAATCCAATCTTCTAAAGTCCGATGGCATCGCATTGGCCTCTTTTCCTGAATTGCCGAATCCAATCTCAAACTTTCTTTATTCTGGATAAAAAATCCCAAGAACTCGAGTACCCTTCAAATGATCTCGTTAATAACAAGAGTACTCCACAGTCGACTTCTTTGATTGTTGTTAAATCTCGAACCCCAATCAGGTCGAGAAAATATGAGTACCCAAGAAACCCCGCAAAGAAGTCGAGCGTGTTCTTTTAAGATCAAGAGACACCTGCAACCATCCTCTCTGCCTTTATTGAAACCCAGGATTTGCAAGGCCCGATTATTGCTCCTAAAGTCGATGGTTTAACATCGGTTGTTCAACCTTTAGCTCTGTGCACGGACTGGTGCTGCTTTTTCTTTACGGATCTGGCTTCCTTATCTCATTCCACCTTGCAGCCTGATGCATTGCACCAGCTTCCAAAGTACCCGATAGATGCTAACCTGCAGCCTAGTATACCACGAGATACCGATCAGACCAACTTGAGGTGTCACAAAGTACTCGACTATATCCACTTGTAGCCCGATGTATCACATCAGCTTCCCTCATAAATACCCTAATTGGGTTAATCTACAGCCTGATGCCTTACATCGGCTTCATTACTCATCTTCCCACATGCTCGGGAAATATTTCTTGAGATGCTGACCATTGACAGCCACCGGAAATTTCACCCCATCCAATTCTTCGAGCATGTATGCATTCCCTGGCAGAGCTTGATCAACTCTATAAGGCTTGTGCCAATTCGGAGACCATTTACCATATGCCGCATCCTTAGTCCCCAATGGTAGCACCGCTTCCCACACTAAATCCCCAACTTGGAATTCCTTCGGTTTAACCTTCTTGTTGTACGCGCGAGCTACCTTGGCCTTATTTTCTTTGATCTTTTCCAGTGACCAAAGCCTGTGTTCTGTAATGTCTTCCATATTTTCACTCATTAGTGCTGCATATTCTTCAGCAGTCAACTCATTCTGAAACTCTATCCGTCTTGAACCGGCCGTAACTTCCCATGGCAATACTGCCTCCTGCCCATATACTAAATGATATGGTGAAGTTCTTGTTGCCCCATGACATGAAACACGATAAGCCCATAATGCTTCTGATAATACTTCATGCCAACGCCGTGGGTATTCATCAATCTTCCTTTTGATCAGCTTGATCAGGCTCTGGTTAGACGCTTCGGCTTGTCCGTTTGCTTGAGCATAGTACGGAGATGACCTGATCAATTTAATCCCCATGTCGGTAGTGAACTTTTTGAATTTCATCAGATATAAACACTGACCCTCCATCTATTGTAATGGCCTGAGGAATCCCAAACCTATGAATAACGTGTTCCTTGACAAAATTGATGACGTCCCTCAACGTTACTGACTTCATAGGAACAGCCTCTACCCATTTGGTAAAATAATCTGTGATGGCCAAAATAAACTGATGGCCTTTACTTGATGGAGGATTAATCTTACCGATCATGTCCATGCCCTAGCCCCTGAATGGCTAAGGTTTGATGATAGGATTCATTGCTGATGCTGGTACTATCTGTATTTTTTCAAACCTCTGGCAGGCCTGGCATCCTTTATAATACTTGAAGCAATCTTCCAGCATATCAGGCCAATAATATCCCGAACGTCTGATCAACCATTTCATCTTGTGAGCTGATTGATGAGTACCACACGTCCCTTCATGGACTTCATGTAAAAGCCGATTGGAGTCAATCGGCGCCAAACACTTAAGTAGTAGCCCTTCCAGAGTCATGTAGAACAAGTCGTCCCCTATCAGGACGTGCTTCATGGCTTTGTAACGTATCTTCTTAGGTGGCCCCCGAGCCGAATCCTTCAAGTAATTGAAGATATCGGCTCTGCAATCCCCCTGAGCCAGCAGGTTTATTGGAAAATCAGCTCCATCCGCCCGTGTCCCTATAACCGGAAACCATCTGGGCAAGATCATTGGCCTCGGAATTTTGCACCCTTGGTATCCAGTAGAAGTTTATATATCTGAACTGGGCCATTAGCTCCTGGCATTGTCTCCACAAAGGAAACAACAACTCGCTCTCATATCGGTATGTCTCCGTGAGCTGAGAGATGACCAGTTTGGAATCCCCAAAAACTTCTACTGCTTCTGCTCCAGCTTCGAGAAGTAACTCCATACCTTTGTGCACCGCTTCCTACTCTGTCGGTGTTTAACCGGCTGCCCACCGAGGGATATGCCCAAGGTGGTAAGTTTTGGGTGAGGAGACACCGAGATCAGGAACTCGAAGGTGCAAGGAACACAAGACTTAGACAGGTTCGGGCCGCACAGAGCGTAACACCCTACGTCCTGTATGGTTTGTATTGCCTTTGATGTAGAATGACCTAATGATCTTCTATTTTTTGAGAGGGGTCCCTGACCTCCCTTATATATCCGAGAGGCCAGGGTTACAAAGATACTAACCAATACCAGCTGAGGAATCGTACCAGAACATATCTCGAGTAGATTTCCCCTGTATCAGTTAGCCTTATCTCTTATTTAAACGGAATAAATAAGAGATAAATAAGATGAATAAGAGATAAGATGGACTTAATCTCTTAGACCTCTTTAAACTACGTTATGTGCCCAGCCCGGTGGCCCCGGGTCTGACAAGCCCCCAAGCTCTTCGTAGCTGAGTACTGCAGGCTTATCGAGTACTTTCGAAGCAGTCTTCGACTTCTTCTGAAACTTCGTCTTGAAGTCCTTCTTTGAGTACTTGCTTGGCTGCATCGAAGCTATGAGGTGCTCATGCCCCAAATTTTATTTTTGATATGGTGTGCGATTTGAAAAATCGCACTCCATATGGAGTAGCCCCCGAGCCTTAGGTTGAATCGGAGAATCAGGCTGAGGGTCCCATTAGTCTGTAATCCTTCTTATCCTTCAAAGAAATTTGAAAAATAAGTAGTCGATGCCACGTACCCCGCAGCCCCCGAGCCTTAAATCCAAATACCACAAATATGGAGATAAGGATCTAAAAACCGTGGCATTGGTGTTACTCTGGAATTCTGAGAAAAACTCTTCGCCTCTGCATAGTGAAATTAAGCCTCCCGCTGGTTTATTTAACCGTGCGGTGGCTTAGAGTTTCTTCTGCACTCTCAGTCTTCATATGAGTCTTCTTCGAGTAGTTTTACGGCGTCCAGCCCCCGAGCTTACAAGCCAGGAGAGCCGAATGAGTCATGTCGAGTAGTGCGCACCGCCTGGCCCCCGAGCCTGGGAACTAGCGAAACTGCGATGGCACGCCGCGCTGCCTGGAGGGTTGTTGCTGAATCTTGACCTGAAAAAAGTGCACACATTATGTAGCATAATGCGAAGATACCGAGTAGTACTCAGTAATAATATAAATACACCAAAATTTATTTGGTGTAAAAATTTCGCGTCTTGCTCTTGCTAGGCCATGTAATTTCCCCGATCAGTTAGCCTGTTACGTTTAAGCACCTGATCCCTGATGGCCGTAGACCATAGCGTAGGGAGCTTAGCCGCATGCACGCGTAGGAGCATAGGCTTACAGAAGAGTCGAGGTTTCACGGATTAAGGCGTGTGCTACCCGAGTACTTTAGCAACCGTTAAGAGAAGACAAAGAAGTCGTCATGCGACAAAGAGGATGCGCAGTGCGCAAAGATAGTCGGCGAAGTGTAGCTCTGGAGGGTTTCATGCCCATCGAGAGTCGTACACGGACAAGTAATCGATCATGGTGTAGCCCCCGAGGGTTTCATGCCCGTCGAGAGGCGTACCAAAAAAGGTAGCCGATCTTGTGAAGAACAAGTTGGGAAAAGGTATAAATCACTTAGCTTGACTCATGGACGAATGTCGACGAAGCCGTGGAGCTCGTTGATGAAGCTGCGATGATTTGTTGATGAAGCTCGACTAGTTGGAACCGATTCCGACTAGTTTTCAAGTCGAGACGAGTAGTTGATGTAGTCGTCGGCGAGCTGCCGATCGTCCTCGCGAAGTCGAAGTAGTCGAACACGTTGCTACCGCGCGCGGACATTGCGGCACAAGCCGAAGTTGAGCCGGGTCGTCGAGGTCGACGGCCGCGGTGCATCGACGCTGCAGCGCAAGGTGAAGTCGAGCCGAGTAGTCGAGATCGATGTAGCCGTTCGCTGAAGGATCCGATCTTGAACTTGATGAATCGATTCGTCGATGCACATGCGTGAAGGTAGCAATCCACCACCTGGTGAACTAGAAAGATGCCATCGAGTTCGCCGGTGGATCTTCGACGCGCTCCCCTACCTGGCGCGCCAGCTGTCGGTGTTTAACCGGCTGCCCACCGAGGGATATGCCCAAGGTGGTAAGTTTTGGGTGAGGAGACGCCGAGATCAGGAACTCGAAGGTGCAAGGAACACAAGACTTAGACAGGTTCGGGCCGCACGGAGCGTAACACCCTACGTCCTGTATGGTTTGTATTGCCTTTGATGTAGAATGACCTAATGATCTTCTGTTTTTTAAGAGGGGTCCCTAACCTCCCTTATATATCCGAGAGGCTAGGGTTACAAAGATACTAACCAATACCAGCTTAGGAATCATACCAGAACATATCTCGAGTAGATTCCCCCTGTATCGGTTAGCCTTATCTCTTATTTAAACGGAATAAATAAGAGATAAATAAGATGAATAAGAGATAAGACGGACTTAATCTCTTAGACCTCTTTAAACTACGTTATGTGCCCAGCCCGATGGCCCCGGGTCTGACATACTCGGCTAGATTATTGGTGGAAGGTGTTGGCAATCTGATTGAAAAGGAATATGTTGCCCCCCGAAGCGAGACGAGTGAGATACCTATGCCGGAACCATCTCCACAGACCGTCCCATCAAAATACATTGCCCATGCGTGGATGGAAAGCGCTGCTATGTCTGTGCTGGTCCTTTCCGCAATGAGGTCAGCCAGCGCCTGCCCTTTGACTACTTTCGCAGGCTGGTACCGGATATCAAATTCTGATAGAGCGAACATCCATTTACAGAGTCAGCCTTTCAACACCGGGGCCGACAGCATATGCTTGATAACATCTGATTTGCAGATGACAATTGTCTTGGTAGAAAGCAGGATGTGGCGAAGCTTCGTACAGGTAAAGAATAGATAAAGGCATAGTTTCTCAATTTCAGGGTACCTTGTCTCTGCATCTAGCATCCTCCTGCTGAGATAAAAAACAACTCTCTTCTTGCCATCCTGCACTTGTACGATGACCAAAAGCAATTGAAGTGTCGCCTACTGACAGATAAACATAGAATGGCTTGCCCTGCTGGGGTGGGACTAACACAGGCGGCTTGGATAAATATTCTTTGATTTCTTCGAACGCCTGTTGTTGCTCTGCCCCCCAGCGGAACTCGTCATTGGCTTTAATTTTCACCAACTCCATGAATGGCTCAATTCTTCCTGACAGATTGGAAATGAACCTCCTAACAAAATTTATCTTACCAATGAGTTGTTGGAGTTCCTTCTTTGTAGTAGGTGGCACCATTGTTTTTACAGCTTCCTGACTTTTTAGGCCGATCTCAATTCCCCGTTCATGAACCAGAAAACCCCGGAACTGATCGGCCGATACACCAAAGGCACACTTCTTAGAATTCATTCTAAGCCCGAACTTCCTAGTTCGTTCCATAATTCGCTGTAGATCTCCTAAATGTCCCTCAACTGATGCAGATTTCACCACCACGTCATCAATATAAATCTCCACCAGCTTGCCGATCAAATCATGAAACATATAGTTCATGGCTTGTTGATATGTAGCACCAGCATTTTTGAGCCCAAAAGTCATGACCACGTACTCGAATAATCCCACTGCACCTGGTACTCTGAATGCAGTCTTGTGAATATCTTCCGGAGCCATAAAAATCTGGTTATAACCAGTGTTGCCATCCATAAAACTCAACATTTTATGACCAGCAGCTGCATTAATCAATGTTTCCTCGACTGGCATCGGATACTCATCTTTTGGTGTGGCTCTGTTAAGATCTCTGAAGTCTACACAGACTCTCCATCGGCCGTCCTTCTTCTGTACAGGCACAATACTAGAAATCCATTCAGCATACCTGCATGGCCTAATGAAGCCTGCTGTTATCATCTTCTCGACTTCTTTCTTGACTTCTTCTAGGACTTCGGCCTTCATTTGTGGTGCTCATTGCTGGAACGGCCAAAATCCTGGCTTAAGAGGGAGTCGATGTTCAACAATACTTCTATCCAACCCGGGCATCTCTGTGTAATCCCAAGCAAAACAATCCGTATATTCTCTCAGTAGTATTATCATCGCCTCTCGCAACTCCGGATTTAACTTCTTGCTGATAAATGTTGGCCGTGGCTTATCCCCAGGACCAATATCAACTTCTTCTAGCTCGTCAGCAGATGTAAACCTGTATCCTAACTTCCCTTCATCCATCAAGTCGATACAGCAAATAAACAAAGAATATGAAGCAGAAGGATTTGGCCGATTGCATGGATCGGCCGACTTGTTCTTTGCATTAATACATATTATCTTACAATCACATGGCCGGCTGCTCAAGCAGGCCTCTTTGCGATCATTATAACAATGTAACATGGAAGACAAAAACAACTCGATTCTATTTTTTGGGGGCCGATCGCAGGGATCGGCCTTTCCAGTTACTTTCCAATCTACTCCGTAAGGCCAGTGGATAAGACCAGCCTCACCCCGTTTTTTGTAGCTTCCACGCGGTCGCAGCCCTCCAAGCTAATTCCTGAGATTAGTTCCTGGTCCTCTATGTCCCAGACACTCATGGCAGCATGTGAAACTTCAACCGAGTCATTCGTGTGGACCACTTCTACTTCATCTCCGTCCCATTGAATCAGACATTGGTGCAATGTGGAAGGGATACAGCAATTGGCATGGATCCAATCTCTTCCAAGCAGAACGGTGTATGAGCCCTTGCTGTTGACCACAAAAAATGACGTAGGGACGGTTTTTACCTCCTACCGTCAGATCCACGCTGAGGACTCCTTGCGCCTCTGAAGTTTGTCCATTGAAGTCACTTAGCATGATATTGGTTTTGATCAAGTCCCCAACAGAATGCCCCAACTTGCGTAGCACTGAATACGGCATTATATTAACCGCTGCTCCTGTATCGACTAGCATCCTGCTGATAGGCTGGCCATTTATGTACCCCTTGAGATATAACGCCTTCAGGTGCTTGTAATTCTTTTCTCGGGGCTTCTTGAAAATGACTGGTCATGGCCCCAAGTCAAGTTGAGGCACTGGCATCTCCTCATGTCTTGGTGCATGAAACTCTGCAGGAAGAACGAACACCATGTGTGCATCAGCCGATGTCTTCACATCGGTTTTCGACTTCTTGTGTCGCCATACCTTCTTGGAAGAACTCTCTGCTTTTCGAGGGTTGTGGACCTTTTCCACCAAATCTGGCCATGCCTTCCTTAATGTTTCTAAGTATTGGGCTTCGGCTTCATCCAGGCTGTGCAGCCACTGTACCCTCCGCTTCTGAGACCGGTTGAGCCCATCAGGACACCAGCGTGGTCGGTGATACTTGTCCTCCTCAACTTCTGAATCTCCCGCTATATGTGTCGACTTGTTTTGTTCATGGCGGGGTTGCCCTGGTCCCAAACGCTAAAAAACCGAGGCGCTTCTTGTATCTTGCTTCTGAGAATTGCATTCTGGACAATCCTCAAGGCTAGGGAGTCTTTTCATACCGGAATCCCAGCAATATTTGAAGAATGGGCAATGCCAATGGTCTCGTGTATCCTCTCGCTTCCTGAGGCGTTTCCCAGTGCGTTGCTCGTATTCTTCTTCTTCAGTCTCGTGTTGGTGACGCTGTTGATATTGATACTGGTATTTTCTCAGGAGATGAGAAGAAACCAACCGTTGATTCCTGACATGCCTGACCTGTTCTTCGGTGATATAGCCTCTTTCTTCTTTTTAGGGCCGATCGCGGGAACCAGCCTCTTGCCTTGTATGCTGACGTGATGCATGCCCTGCCATGTTGATACCAAACGTGAAATCCAACTGACGACGCGTTGATCGGTCGTACCTTCCACCATATTTACGTTTGGGAACGGTTGGGTATCGACCTTCATGGCGTACTGTCCCAAAATTAATCGGCCTTGTTCAATGGCCGATTGTATCTGTCGCCGGAGTTCCTTGCAGTCATTAGTACCATGAGTGAAAGAGTTGTGCCACTTGCAGTATGATCTCCCCTGGAGCTCCTGAGCTGTTAGAATCTTGAAACCTTCAGGGAACTTCAGCTGCTTTTCCTTCAAGAGTAAGTCGAATATCTGCTCGACTCTACTTACATCAAAATCAAAGCCTTTTAGAGGGCCCTGTTGTTTCACCCACTTGCAGGGCACAGGCTTTGCCCCCCGTGCCCACTCCACAACTACAATCTCCGGATCATCCTCAGAGTCTTCAGAATCTTCAGCGTCAACCATTACTACTTGACGTTTGAACTTGTCTTGGTACAATTCTGGGTGACGTTGCTCATATATTGTCATTTTCTGCACCAGATGAGCCAAGGAGTTGAACTCCAGCTGGAAAACCAGATCTCTAATTGGTTTTACCAGTCCCAAAGTCGCTAATTCGACTGCCTCCTTCACTGAAATTCGAATAAAGTAGCATCAATTCTTGACTTCCCTGAAACGCTGGATGTACTCCGCCACTGTTTCTCCTCGCTTCTGGCGAACCTGTGCCAAATCAGCAATCCCAGCTTCTGCAGCTTTCGAATGATATTATACATGGAATTGTTCTTCTAGCTGCTTCCAGGTGCGGATAGAATCAGGGCCTAATGACGTGTACCATCCAAAAGCTGGCCCTGTAAGAGACTGCGAGAAGAACCTTACTCGTAATGGATCCAACACCGAAATCATCCCCAACTGCGCTAGATATCGGCTTACATGTTCTATGGAGCTAGATCCTTCTGCTCCGCTGAATTTGGTGAATTTGGGTAGCCGATACTTGGGCGGCAGAGGAATCAAGTCGTAATCACTTGGATACAGCTTGGTGTAGCCGATCGCTCGCCTTCTTGGGAGAATGCCAAATTGATCTCTCAAAATGGCACTAATTTGATCCACTATATGAACTCCTGGGGCCGAGTGCGTACCTTCATGACTCAGCCCTGTTGCGTAGGTAGCCAGCCATGCCTGTTTGTCGGCATCGACTGCAGATGTTCCTCCAGTTGCTCTATGCGTGGGTTGCGCCGGGTTACCACCATCTGGTATATACGCGCAAACATATCCATGCAGAACCTCCTTGGGGGGTTTGCTGAAGAACTGGTGATCAGCAGGGTCACCTCCCACCTTGTATATAACATAAGCTGGAGAATTATGTTGCTCAGGCATAACAAATACTGGTGCGGTAGTCAACCTTTTTCTCAACTCATCAAAGCTGTTCTGACATGCCTCTGACCATATAAACTTCTTTTCTTTCTCTAGTAGTGATGTAAGGGGTTTCACTATCTTAGAGAAGCCTTCAATAAATCTCCTGTAATATCCTACGAGTCCTAGAAAACTCAGGATCTACGACACTGTCGTTGGCAGTTCCCACTTCAACACATCTCTGACCTTTCCTGGATCCACTGCAATACCTCCGTCTGTGATAACATGACCAAGGAACAAGACCTCACTCAACCAGAATTCACACTTGCTGAGCTTGGCATATAACTGATTTTCTCTAAGTTTCTGCAGAACAAGCCTCAGATGTTCCTCGTGTTCCTCCTCATTCCTAGAGTACACTAGAATATCATCAATGAACACCACCATGAATTTATCAAGATACTCCATGAACACTTTATTCATCAGATACATGAAGTAAGCTAGAGCATTGGTCAACCCAAATGACATTACGGTGTATTCATAAAGCTCGTATCTAGTAGTGAAAGCCATCTTGGCAATATCTGAGGATCGTATCCTCAGCTGATGATACCCTAACCTCAAATCAATCTTAGAGAATACTCTGGCTCCCTTCAACTGATCAAACAGGTCTTCTATATGAGGCAATGGATACTTGTTCTTGATGGTAATCTCATTCAAAGCTCTATAGTCAACACACATCCTTTGTGTACCATCCTTCTTTTCAACGAATATCACGGGTGCTCCCCAAGTGAAGAACTAGGACGAATGAACTGCTTATCTAGCAATTCTTTTAGCTGTTTCTTAAGTTCCTCTAATTCACCAACTGACATTCTATATGGTCTCTTAGCAATAGGTGCAGTATAAGGTAAAAGATCTATGAGGAATTCAATATCGCGTTCAGGTGGCATACCTAGCAAATCATCGGGGAAGGCATCCGGATACTCACACACCACTCTGATGTTCTCAATCAAATCTGTCTTCGTCTGATTCACTGCACAATCTGTGGCGGACGGAAGTGTTCCAACGAACTCAAATCGTTCACCTTTTGGGCTTGTGAGGATCACTGACCTTTTGGCACACTGAATAACTGCATCAAACTTGCTCAGCCATCCCATTCCGAGTATGATGTTTATTCACTTAGAATCCAGTACTATAAAATTGGCACAAAATTCCCTACCCACAATCTTGAAACTGATACCAAGACACTTGTGACATTCAGGTACTTAGGAGATAGGCATGCTAATTTCTAGTATAAGTTGTGCTTGTAGGATGAAGTGTGTGTTTGTTTTGATGAATGCTTTTAAAAACTAAAATATACATTAAAGGGTATTTTTGTAATTATGGAAAAATTAGGGTTCTTTTGCTTAATGTGTTTGAAGGTAGGATAATTTCAAATTATATGAAGGTTAGTTTTGTAAAGGCAAGTATTTACTTTTAAACCACTGTAAGAAGTAGAATTACCTTAAGGTTTCAATTGGAATGTGAATCTTAAATAGGTTTTATTTGAAATTGGATAGTTTGTCGGATTTTGAAATAGTTTCAAAACCCTAACTCTTTTGAAGCTGACCCTTAAAGCAAAGTTGTAGTTCTTTTTAAACTCTACACATTTGCTTTTGGGCATATTTTCATTTGGGTTATGATTTGAAAGAAAATCTTACTTTATAGTGAAACCCTTAAACTTTTGAATAATTGCGAACAAGTCCCCGTCATCTTCCTCTCTCCCCTTCCTCTGTGTTGCTCTGCTACGCCGCCTGCAGCCCCCGCGCCGGCGATCTCCGGGGCTGCCAGCTGCCCCTCGCCGCTCTACCCGCACCACCTGGCTCTCTAGCTCGCCCGCCCGTTGCTCGCCCGACCCCTGCTGGCTTTTCCACGCCCTGCCACGTCGCGCCGCCATCGCCCGCAACCGCCACGCGTGCTGCCGGCCGCCAGCAGCTGCTCCAGCTCGCCTGTGCCTCTTCTTGGTTCCACGGCACGTCCAGGAGCCCTCCTCGACTTCTTTTTCCTCCTCACGCAGCCGCATTTCATCTCTCTTCTTCTTCTCCGCTCGACTACCATCGCTAGAGCTCCACCACCATCCTGTTCGCCACCGTCAGCCACCTCCGCCGCCCCACACCCGCAATCCCGTGCTCCACCGGCACCACTACATCCCACTAAAGCTTCCTGGCCAGCTCTTCTCAATCCCCTCGCACTCACGCCACCAGAACGCCGCGCCGGCAGTCCTGTCCACCACCGCCGCTCGGCCTCACCATCGTCTCGACGCTCCGCCCCCTCTTGGCCCTCACCGAGCTCACCACTAGCACCACATCTACGTGTAGAAGCTTCCTGGCCACTTTCCCATCGCCTTCTTGCACTCCGACCGCTGGAACGCCGCCACCGCCTCGGGACCTCGCCGCACCGACTCGGTTCTCCGTCGAACCGCCGTCTCTGCACCTTTCTTCTTCGATTCGTGCCACCCCTGAGCCCGCCGTGAGCTCCGGAACCATTTCCCCCACTTCCCCCTCACCGCCGGTGAGCCTCCTCACCGGAATTTGGTCACCGTTATGCTGTCCCTCTGTTCAAACCGACCAAGGACCCAATTGCAAGACTTCTTTTCTTTCTAGGGTCTTTTCTCTAAAAATATCAGTACCCCCTCAATTCAAATCAGCTAGCTTTGAAAATTGATAGAAAATTGTAGAAAAATTCAAAAATTGTCAAACTAGTTCTGTTATACTCTAGGAGTCTAGTTCTATAACTTTGTTACTAAAGTTTAGTTTGAAACTTAATATTTTAAGTTCTATTTTAAATTCTATCAAAAGTGAATCTTTTATGTACCTTTTACGTGTTAGCTTAATTTCATGTAATTTTTGGTATGCAAATTGTATGTGATATGACTGAACTTGTGTGCAAATTTTACCATCAGTACTGCACTCTAACTTGAACTCATTTAAATTTGTGCAAAGTAAGCTTGAAATGAAGTAAATTTATTCAAGCATGTTATTGATGCTTTCATGCTTAAATTTTTTACCATGTGTTGTTCTGATGTTGAGTAATTCATAATAAATTTTGAATAATTTTATAGCACTGTTTAACTTGAGGTTCTGATTTAAACTTGAAATTTGAATTTAAATTAAATAACTTAGTTTCTGCTTTCAAAAATTTATGAAAAATTTATAGCAAGCTCATCTGATAGAAGTAAACACACTCACCAAAATTCAAAGCCAGAGCCTCTATAGATTTCATTTTTATACCACTATTCTATTAGGTTTAAAAATATGAAAAATTAACAGAAGTCTTGTATTAACTTCAGGTGTGTGTAGTTAAATTCCTAGCCTCAGTACTCCTATGCTTGAAGCTTTAGAAATTAATTATGATGCTAGTAAAGTTAATTGGTTTAATTTATAATAAGTAAATTTGAATTCTTGGAATTCAAATCCATTGTTTTTTGATGTATTGAATGTGAGTTTTTGGATTGCAACTTTATCGTGAAGGAAAATTATTTACTTAATAATCATTTAATTCAAATCATTGCATATCATGTAGAATCGACGACGCATGAAGACGGAACCTACGAATTGGTCCCAGAACCCGAGCAGGGTATATCTGAAGACCAAGTGAACGTCGCCGAGGATCTTACTGAAGCCCCGAACCAAGGTTCGGAAGATATTAACATTCCTGACCCGAGCGTCACCCAAGAAGGCAAGCCCCGGTGCATAACCTAGTTTTTTTTCAAATTATGCCCTCATTATGTTATATATCTATATTGTGCATTAAGTTTTAGGTGTTGTAGTGAAACCCTTGATGCATGAAACTTAGAAACCTATGTAATGTTTTTCTGAGTCCTTACCGAGTAGATGCTCTACTAATAGGACCAGCAGAAGTTGAGTGATTTCCTGTCACTCGCGCGATATAGGAGTTGATTGTTTACCATTCTACAATCGCTATAAGGATAACGGACGGGTCATGTACGATATCATGACTTGAAAGAATACCCCGTCTGTGTTGATGTACGTTTGATAAGGTCGCAGTGTGTGGCAGTGGTGGTCAAGTGTTTGAAAGTACTAGCCTCATACCGTAAATATGGTACGCGGTAAGCCTATTACCTGATTGGCCTGGGAAGTGGACTTACCCCACCACTCGAATTTTGGTTTTTGTCACACACACACACGTCGATGTGTGGGAATACGTTCCGTGTAATGGATGGGAGTACGGCCGTACAGTCGCGCTGTAGGCGTACGTCTCGTACAGTGAATGTGCGTATGGTCCTGCAGTCGCTTGTGGTGGCCCTGATCCACGACCTAGATTAAGATGGGAACGGTTGCCCGGAAAGTTAAGTTTCCGAGCGTGTGAGTTAGGATCCCTTGCAAGGTTATGAAATTCGATTCAGAATCATCCATTTCTCACGGAGATTGAGACTACTTGATACTTCTGCCACATAGAGTAATAACAGTAACAGTTTATGGAATAATTTTGATGTATGCTTAATATCTACCTTGCTTGACTAGTATAGGTGCTTACCTAGAATGGTTAAAAGAAACTAGAATCTGAAAGCTTATAAAAAAAATACGGACATATTCTTTGTTGCTTTTCAGCAAAAGAAAACTAGAGCCGTTCAACCTATCATGGTCTAGTTATAGGCTAAGCATACCCAATGTCGGGTAAGCCTTGCTGAGTATTAGTATACTCAGCCTTGCTAGTAATATGGTTTTCAGGTATGTCGTTCGTGACCCAAGTGGATAGTCTGACTTGGCCTGGCACTGTTCCGCTTAGCTGGTCCGTGGAATAGGATCCGTCCCTGGCCTGCAATGACCCTTTGGAGTAACGCCATGCGTTGGGCTGAGTGTGGTGCCTACCTCTGCGACGGATGTAGTCGCGTTGTTATTCTGCTGCTAACTCTGAATACTGTCTAGTAAACTTGAAGTTTCGAATAATACTTGTATAAATTTGTATTAGCTAGGATGAAACAAAACCTCTGTGTAATAATGTTTAATTATCCTGTGGTGTAAAAGTTGCGAGCTGTTGTAAGGCTGGACTCGTCTTCGTGTGAGGTAAACCTACATCGATCCTGTGTAACAGTGGTTGAATCGGGCGGTAACCCGACAGACCAATGATTTGTTCCGTTTGAAGTGCGCTGAGCTTCTATCACCTGCCTAAGCAAGAACTAGCGCGTTTGAGCTGGAATAATTCATGAGTTTCTGCCACAGCTGGTATCAGAGCTGTAGGTTTACGCTTACAGCTGGTACCAGACATATTAGGGTACCCAGGATGCAGCAGCTCCTAAAAATGCTTTCAGAATAAAAATTTGTTTAACGAAAGAGTTTATAAATTACGTTGGACTCGTTAAGGTTTGTGCTTAGATCGTAAAGCCCTAAGGGTTTATATGGGAGTTATCAGGTGGCTACTAATATATATATATAATACTACTCTAATTTCGAGCACTACATTTCTATAAAAACTTACTTTTGAGCACAATCAACTTTATATTCTGTAACGACGCATTCGACGATGAGGTAAGAGCGTAAGGATCCTCAGCCAACTGAGAGAGCTTGGCCTTCCCGTCGGTGATGCGAACGAAACGCTGTTTCTCAAGCAGTGGCTTACTTGAGATGCTGCCAATATACCAACAATAAGTTGATTATATTGGGAGTATATGGTTAGGCACAGGGTATGGTGATCTCTGTTCATACCCCCGTTTCATACGGTACCCCCGTGAATACGTTGCAGATGTAACATATGTTAACGTCATCCATACGGTGGAAATTGTATGGATACTATTTCTATTGTGAACAGTAATGTTTGGGAATGCTTTCATGACGTGCTGGCATGAAAGGTTCACGATATACAACTGTGGTTTTCTACAGGTACATTAACCATGATTAATAGGTAAAGATGGATAGGATTTATTGACTAGTTACTATAGAGAGAGACGTATGTATTGTGCCACCGAAATTAACCACGTAAGTCCAAAGATATTTGATAGTTGTTTTTGGTTGTGAGGTTGAATAGTACGTGTATGCATAATCCATGATAAAACAAAGTGAATGCATTGAATGTGTTGTTCTTTTGAGAACATTTATGTGACACCCTAGGTGTTAAATAGAGCAAGCCAATAGGAAGAATGTGTGGTGTGGATTAAATTGTGTGAAAATTGGGCAAAGTTATGAAAATAAGGATGTTTGTGTAAATTTATGAAAGTACAAGTCCTTTTATGTAAATTAGTTGAAGTATAAAAGTAACATCCAAAAATTACCAAGGGTCAAAGTGTAAAAAGGTATAAGTCATCATGACATGTCATAAATACTTGCAATTAGGTCCAAAGTTATAAGAAATTTACCTTGAGAAGGACAAAATTTATTTAAGTTTGATTTGAGTGCAAAATGGTAAAATAAAGCATTGTGCTTTAGGTTTTTGAACTTGAGCCCTAAAGCAAAGCTGTAGGATTTGAAAAACTCTACAACTTCTATTTTGGTCATTTCCTCATTAGACCTTTGGATCAGTGGAAAAATCCAGTTTACAGAGGAGTCCCTGAGGTTTTTGCAAATTCCAACGAGGTCCTTCGGACCCCCTCCCCTCTTCTTCTTCCTCTGGCACGTGCTCTGCTCCCCTGCTCTGTTTCTCTGCTGCCGGCCATCTACACTGCTCACCGCTGTGCCAGCTCCTCCCTGGCGCCACCTCCTGCTGCCCTCGCCTCCACGCGTCGCCCCCAGCCCGAGCACCGCCCTAGCTCCTCCTCCCTGGCCCTCTCATGCGCGTGCCACACCGCCTCGCGGCTCTGCCGTCCGCCACCTCGCCGCTGCAGCAGCCGCCCGTGCACGCCCCCTCTTTTCTGGTTCAAGAGTAGCACTAGCTTCCTCTCTTCCCATTCCAATCGCCCAGAGCCCCAAACACCACCGCCGCCTCCTTTCTTCTTCGCTGGTGAGCCTCTGGTTGCCGCGGAGCTCCCACACCGAGAACCCCATTGTCCCGAACGACCACCTAGAAAGCTTCACCGAGCCACGCTGAAGCTCTATGACCCCACCCCGACGCCAATCCTTCGCCGGAGCCCGGTCGCCGTCGTTCTACTCTTCTCGATGAGATCCTGTCGCCGTCGAGCCCTTACCTCCTCCCCTCCTCCGTCCAATCCGACTATCCCAATAGCTTCTCCTCCTCCTGCTGCAGCTATTAGGCCCGAGCTTGGCCACCCTCTTTGCCGGGAAGCCCCTCGCCGATGAGCTCCTCCGCGCCGCCACCTCGGCCGCCGTGGGAACCCCATCTCCGGCCATCCCCTCTTCCTCCCAAACCCACCTATGGATGCGTCGTGAGCTTCTGGTGCCCGTAGGCCAGCCCTTCTCCACACCCAATGCCGACCCTCGCTGGAATTTGGCCGACAAAGGCTCTGCCCCTTCTTCCCCAACGAGTTTTGTTTGAATCCTTAAGTTACATTCGACTACTTTTATATAGTAAGTTTGAGCTGTATGTGTGTGTTTTCTGATGTAGATTAAATATTAGGAAATGAGTGTTTTATTTGTATCTCATGTTTTATGCATGTGTTGTGGCTGAATTTTTGAACCTAGGTTGTATGTTCCATGTGTAGCTTTGTGTAAAAATTTCGAGTTTTTTACTACTAAATTACTTAGAAATTCGAGTACCTTTGTTATATGTTGATGAAATGCTTAGATTTTAACTAAGGTTGTTTCTGTTAGTATTTGTATTTGAAATTTATACCATAACTTCCTTTTTGCATGTGTAATCCATAGTAAAAGTATTAGGATTAATAGTAGGCTAGACACCAAGTTATGGATTTTTGCTTGTTTTCAAAGATAATTCATTTATGCTAGTTTTTATTCATGAAAAATTATGAGAATATTTTGAGGTGTTACTCTTGAGTAGTGTAGCATGTCCACAAATTCTCAACCCATGATTAGGTGTAGAACAACTAAAATAAATAGAACTTGATAAGTAGATCCATTTTAAATAATAACCTAGGGTTATTAAAGATAATTAGCTGTCAAATGAATAAAGGTGTTAAATGTAATTAATTTAATTATTTAAGATAATCAAACATGCTAACTTATGCAGTAGTGTTTAGGGTAAACAATCATGATAATTATTGTAACTAAGTGCTTTAATTAATACCCGATAAATGACTGCCCAGTAAAAGGCAATTGTATTGTTTGCTAGTATGTAATGTTAAGTTCGTTGGATTGCAACTTTATTGTGAAGTAGAATAACAATCTATGCATTTTTTAAACTGCATCATTACATCACATGTAGACTCGACGCTTCTCGCCGATGGCGATTATCAGGTTATTCCAGAACCCGAAGTAGAAGTCTCAGAAGACATTGGGAACATCACTGAAGATTTAACTAAAGCTCCGAACCCGAGTTCGGAAGAATTTATTAATGTTCCTGACCCCAGCCTTGCCAGTGAAGGCAAGCCCCGGACATAAACCCACTACTTTATTTACACTGCAATCTATGTTATATATATATACTTGTGCATTAAGTTCTTAGGAGTTGTCCGGAAACCCTAGTTGCATATTCCTAAGAACCAATGTACTGAATATTAGAACCTGAGTCCAACTAATGCCATGCTAATAGGACCGGTAGAAGTCGAGTGATTTTCGATCACTCACGCGATATAGGAATTAGATGTTTACAATCCTGTAATCACTATAAGGATGACGAATGGGGTTACGTGCAGTATTATGAGAAGGAATAATACTCCGTCTGTGCTGATGAATTTGGTTAAGGTCGCAGTGTGTGGTAGTGGCAATTAAGTGTTTGAAACTACTAGCCACATGCCAGAAAATATGGTAAGCGGTAAGCCTAGTAACCAATCGGCCCGGCAAGTGGACTCGTCCCCTACCACACGACTTTTATTTTATGTTTACACGCACCGATTGTGGGAGTACGTTCTGCAGAGCAGATAGGAATACGGTCATGTAGTCGCGCTACAGACGTATGTCCTGCACATTGGATGTGCGTATGGTCCTACAGTCGCTTGTGGTGGCTTTGTTCCACGACCCGGAGTGAAAGGCAAACGGTTGCTTCGGAAGGACCTGTTGGTGTTCCAAGCGTTTGAGTTAGGTTTACCTTGCTAGGGTTGAAATTCGATTCAAAATCGTCTGTTTCTCACAGAGATTGAGACTGCTTAGCTCTTTTACCACATAGAGTAACAAGAGAAATATTATTATGAGTAATACTGAGGTATGCTTTAAAGAGGCTCTACCTTGCTTGAATAGTTATAGGTGCTTACCTAGAATGGTTAAAGGAACTAGAAACTAAAAGCTAAAACATGAATGTAAGGATCTACTCTGTGTGGCTTTTCAGCTAAAGCTAAAACCAAAACCTTTGCAAAGCCTTCATGGTCTAGTTACGGGCTAAGTATACCCTAATTCCGGGTAAGCCTTGCTGAGTATTAGAGTACTCAGCCTTTCAATATGATTTTATTTCAGGTAATGCCCCTGAAGACCTTACCCTTCCCATACCTTGGCCCTATGCTTTGCCTGATGGTTGGTCCGTGGAGTGGGACCCGTCCCCGGCCAACACTGATCATAACGAGTGATGTCATGTCATGGCTTAGCATGATGTCCATACTGGCGACATGTACAATTGTCGTACTTTAAATTCTGCTACCGTGAACTTGAACCTTTAAAATGGTTTGTAATAATGACTCTTAGTTTAGAACCTTTGCTACTTCTGCAAACTCTTGTAATATAAGTGTCTATGATGTAAAATATGTTGGTGATTGTATCTCTGGACTCGCCTTCGTGCGAGGTACCTTGTTTGATCCTGCTTTTGGTGGTTTATCGGGACGTTACCCGACAGGCCAAGGAGTTACACTGTTTGAAGTACGATGGGAGCCCTTGTGAGAGGACTTGCGTACTTGAGCTAGTGTAATTCAGGTTGGTTTCTGCCACAGCTTATATCAGAGCTAACAAGTGTACTCTCGAGGTATGATTGGCCTTAAAAATGCTTTTGGTATAAAATTTGGATCAATAAAGTATTTTGCAAAACTATGTTGGTGTCGTTAAGGATTGTGCTTAGTACGTAAAGCCCTAGGGTGATATTTAAGGGAATTAGAGGTGGCTATAGTATATGTATATATAAATCTTACTATCAGCATTACTTTTCTGTCAAAACTTAAATTCATGCCCAACCAAACTTTACTTTCTGTAATGACACCTTCGACGATGAGGTAAGAAGGTAAGGATCCTTAGCTAACTGGGGAGTTAGCCTTCCTGTCGGTGATGCGAACCGAACGCTGTTTCTCAAGCAGTGGCCTACTTGAGATGCTGCCAATGTACTGTAACACCCTAATGTAATTTTCCCAAATTTTAAGGAATTTATTTTGGCTCAAATAAAATTTTCAAGGTTTTTCTAATTTATCCTGCATTTAAAAGAAATTTATAACACGGGAAATAAAATTTATTGTAAGGTCAACATGTTTGTGCATTCATGCTGGTGCATAAGTTTTATTTGGTTGAGTGCATACAAGTTGAATTCAAATTCGAACTGAATTCCAATAGATTTGAGTGGAAATAGGAAAGTGAGTCAGTCATTCCCGTAGTCTCTCTTTTCTCAGTCATTCCTTCCTTTCTCTCAGTCATTCCTTCTGTTCTCAGTCATCCCTTATATTCTCAGTCATTCCTTCTTTTCTCAGTCATTCTCGTTCTTTCCTTAGTTATTCCTTCTTTCTCGGTCATTCCCCCAGCTCGACTCCTCCTCTGTTTCCCTTCCCCGCCGGCCGGCCTCCCTGTCGCTGCCCGTGGCCCCGCTCTGCTGCGCGCCCCGAGCCCTTGCGCCGTACCCGAGCCCGCGCCCTGGCCAGCACCCGAGCTTCCCCTTGCTTCTAGAAGCCGCAGCGCCTGGATTGAATCAAGCCGCAACGACTCCGGGAAGGGCGGAGTTCCGTTGCCCGATTGACCGCACGCCGAGGACCGCCCCCTTCTTAGCCGCGACCACTTCTTCACGTTTCCCCTCGGCCGCCTCTGCCTTCCCCAGTTTTTCCCCCAAGCCCCGCGTTGCCGCTCCGCCGCTCAATCCGAGGGCTGCGCCGTCGTTGACCGAGCCGCACCGTCGCAATTACATTCCGGCATCGCCACTTCTCCACCGCCAGCAGTCGTCGCGGTTTCCAAACGTGGTAAGGGTCGCGCCGTGCTTCTCTCCCTTCTTCTCTCCCTCCGCGTGAGCATGTTCCGCTTGTCACCGTGAAACCGAGCCGCCCCTGCCGTGGGGAACCCCAACCCAAACCCTAAACCGCTTCCTTGACCGCCTAGATGGGTTCGCCGTCGTCCTCTCTTTCTCCCAGTGCCAGCCGTACCCCGAATAGTGGCCGGAAACGCCCGACAGCGTGTCCTCCGGCGAGCCCCGGCCGCCCTCCGCCGTGCCCAGTAGCCGCCGCCACCAGAGCCGGCCGGAAAGCCCTCAGCCACTCGATCTGTAGTGGAGGTGTAGGATTAGATCTCGCTTACCTCTTGGACCAGCACCCTTCGATCGAGATCCAAGCGTCCAGATCCGCAGATACCCCTTCGCCGTGTGAGTCTAGTCCCAGCCCTCCGATCAGGATCCAGTGGACCGGACCCCCTCGGACAGATCGGACCGTCCGTAAACGGCAGTCAGATCGGACCGTCCGTAAACGGCAGTTAGATCGGACCGTCCGAACTGAATCGCGTGTAAACCGTTAGATCTAGATCCAGCGGCCACGATGCGCACATACCCCTTCGCGAAATAGATCTGATCTGGGCCGTAGAAGTTAGATCCAGTGGTCCAGATTAGCGCGTACCGCTTCAGCCTGGCCATTTTGTTAAAGAGCCCCTGCGCTTTTCAAGAATCAACCCGCAGTCCACTACAGTTCAATAACAATTGCAGTTTAGCCCTATTTCTTGCACCGAAGCCCTTGATCTTTATGGAATTTGAACCCGCAGTCCAAGCCCTGTATTTTCGCGTGTTAGCCCCTGTGTTTAGCCTTTAATTACGTTTAGGTTCCTGGTTTTTGTCCAGAACCCCTTGGAAGTTCTGTTTTTCTTGCAGTTTAGTCCCTGGACCTTGTTTTAGCCCTAGATTTTGCGTTTTAGCTCCGTTTTAAGCGCTCTTTATGTCCACGCGATCGTCGTAACGCGTAGAATCATTCTAGGCCGGTTTTATGTGTTGTTCCATTGTGTTGATGTACTGTTTCTTATGTTTTGCTATTGTTTGCATGTGTGTGCATGTGTGGCCCATGTATTGCGGTTACGATCGTGAGTAGACGTCGAGCCACCGGAGCAGTACCAGGAGCAGCCATCTTCCGAGCAGTTCGAGCAGCAGCCGGGAGAGTATGAGGAAGGCAAGTATAACATGAACCTCCTATCACTTTTAAATACAATTTCATACTGCATTTTTAATTCTGTATGCCTATAAGGACTTCCTAGCCACCTTTATATCCTTATATATATATCCTATGGGTTGCATTTTGGTAGTTGTGCTAGGTTGCTGCGCTACAACATATCTTGGTCCTTTTTAATTAATTTGATTAATGGTCTTATGCAACTTAATTCTGGAGCCGACCCTCTGTGCTGTGTGCTTGAGTGGTTTGTGCGTCCTTAAAAGATGTTTTGTTAGAAATATGGTTTAGGGGGCCAGCACGGTGCTTAGTGCTTGGTTGGCCACTCTCCATAAGGACCGGCTCATAGAGCGACAAACTGGGACAACCGCGCAACCACAAGACTGGAATGGGACGGTCTTGACTTACTAATTAGGTCATTTTGGTTCGGGAGTAACTTACCTGCGTGGGCAAGAGGGGTGGTAAGCTTCAATGGTCCCTGCTCCTCCGGCTTGGTCTGTGCTGTGTGTCTTGTACCCCCGGAGGTGGGCCCCATCGTCGCTGATCCAGAATCCTTAGCGGTTACACCTTACCAACGTGATTCTTTGTAACGGTCTCGTAGTGCGCTTTCTAGCCATCTCACCTAATGAAGTGTGATGAACAGCTAGCGTAGCTCACGACTTGTGGGTAAAGTTGTGCAACCTCTTGAGAGTGTAAAACTGATATATCAGCTGTGCTCACAGTCATGAGCGGCCCAGATCCTCCGTCTGATTAGTGGGGTTATCAACCTTTGACGAGAGAGATTCCCCGGGTGGATTTGGTTGGGTGGTTCTCAGTAGTTCTTAATTAATATTGATTAATTCCTTATGCAATTTGGGTTATGGTAACTCATCCACTTGTAGTAATTAGCTTTAATAAAATTTGCCAAGATTAAAAGCTAATGCAGTTGAGTCAGCTAGCCTAGAGCCTCATAGTTTGTGTTATACTTGTTGAGTACGAGTTTGTACTCACACTTGCCTCTCTACTCTTCTGTTCTATTTCGGATATCTTCGACTGCTGCTCAGTGCCCGGCAACGTGGAGGACTACGTCAGCGGCTTCGACGACTTCTAGGCGTTTGTCTCCCAGTCGACGTCCCTGTGGCGCCCAGCTCTTCATGTATTCCTTTTACGCTTCCGCAACTCCTGAACCGATTCTTGATTCGGTTGTAATAAAATAATTCATTTATTGATTCATTTACGATTTATATTAATGTTATACCTGACATGTGTTGTGATATCTTGATGATCTATTGTATATATGCGTGACTTGATCCTGGCGCATATATGATTGCTCGATTTATGTTCTTATAAATCGGGTGTGACAGATTGGTATCAGAGCCGTGTCGACTGTAGGACGAAGCCTAGATAGAACTGGTCGAGTTTAGGACTTCTTTTCGCTTGCCTTGCTTCCGCAAATCCTCAACCATCATTTTTCTGCTTCTATTCCTTGAGTCTTAAGCCCTCGATTTGCTATCTCTCCTGTCCTTTCTGAGAAGTAGCTTGAACTTTCCGTAGACGTTGGCCTGAGTCGCCTAATCTTATAAGCTATAAGTTTAGGTTGCCCCGATGAAAATACGCTAGAACGAGTGTGTTAGTCGAGTAGTGTGGAAAACTCGACTAAGTTGTGAATATTGAATGATTGTTATTGTGTAAATGTTTGATTTGGATTTTTGGTTGATTGCATAGTCTAGTAGTTAAACTTGTTCATGCAAATCGACCTAACCCAACTTGAACTAAATACTAAAATTGAGTTAGAACGTTGGGAGTAAAACCTATATTTCTTTCTGTCGTATCCTTCCGAAGTTTCAATTCCGCAGCTGCACGATATCTTATTCTCAAAAAAAAAAATTCATTTGTTGCAATCAGATGGTGAACACCAGGCGCACCGGTTCCGGTTCTGACCCGCAGGAGCAGAACAACCCGAGTACTGGTCAGCCGTTACCGATACCTCCACCACTGACCCCGGAGCAGTTCTTCCAGCTCCAGATGCAGATGATGGCGACCCTGAACAACACCGTTCAGGCTCTGCAGCAGATTCATGCTCAGCCACCGCCTCCACCGCCGCCTCAGCCCCGTGACAGGCGTGCGGATTTCCTGAGAGGTCACCCGCCGACCTTCTCTCACGCCACGGACCCACTCCAGGCGGACGACTGGCTTCGCTCGGTGGAGCACCAGTTGGTTGTTGCGCAGTGCGACGACCGGGAGCGAGTCCTTTACGCAGCAGGGCAGCTGCGAGGCTCCGCTCTTGACTGGTGGGAGTCCTACCCAGCTCGGAATCGTGACGCTCTCACGTGGGACCAGTTCCGCGAGCGTTTCAGGAACCATCACATTCCTGAGGGCATTATGAAGATGAAGCAGAAGGAGTTTCGTGCCCTTAAGCAGGTAAATTTGAGTGGAATTCTCTACAATTTCCTTTGAGCTTGATCTATCCTTGATTTCTTTCGTAAACCTGACATATTGAGCAATCTCCATCCTTGTTATTCGTGTTCTTTATTTCAGGGATCTATGACGGTGACGGAGTACCGTGACCGCTTCCTTCAGCTTGCCCGCTATGCCCCTGCCGATGTCGCTCGTGATAGCGATAAGCAGGAGTACTTCAAGGAGGGACTAGATGATCACATCCAGTATGCGCTGCTGAACCACCGCTTCGACAACTTCAACCAGCTGGTTGATGCGGCTCTCAACACCGAGCGCAAGCGCCGGGAGATTGAGGATAAGAAGAGGAAGATGGCTCCATCCTCTTCGGGCAGCAACACCCGTCCCCGCTATCAGCATCCACCGCCGCAGCAGCAGAGGCCGCCCCAGCAGTACCAGCAGCGGCAGCAGTACCCGCCTCGTCCTCAGCAGCAGCACCAGGCGGGACAGGGTCAGAGGCTTACAGCGCCTCCGGCTCCACCAGCTCAGAGGCAGGGAGCGCCCACTCCTCCTCCTGGGCAGCAGGCTCCGGCACTTCCTCGAGTGTGCTTCCACTGCGGCGAGCCAGGGCACTACGCCAACGTCTGCCCTCGGAAGACGCAGGCAGGACAGCAGGGGCGTGCAGCACCGCCCAAGGCCCCAGCTCAGGGCAGGGTGAACCACGTGACGGCCGAGTCAGCGGCCGAGGCTCCCAACGTGGTTATCGGTACGTTCATGGTTAATGCCCATCCTGCTACAGTGTTTTTTGATACTGGTGCTACACATTCTTTCATCACCCAGTCTTTTGTTGAGCATCATGGCATCCCTACTAGCACATTAAAGAGGTGCATGTTAGTATCTTCACCGGGAGGGCAGTTGAGGTCTCATGTCTTCTGTCCCAGAGTCAGTGTGGCTATAAGGGGGGTAGATTTCAGTGCGAATCTGATGGTGCTTGACTCCAAGGGCATTGATGTGATCCTTGGAATGGAGACTCTTGCTAAGTGGGGAGTCCGGATAGATTGTGCTCAGAGGACGGTTCTTCTGTCAGCACTGGATGGTCAGGAAGTCACTGTTGGTGCCACAGAGCCTTCTGGATTTCTTCATCAGATGGAGGCTAGACCCACGGATGGTATTCGCGTGGTGTCTGAATTCCCGGATGTCTTTCCGGATGATTTGCCAGGTATGCCGCCTGATCGCGACATTGAGTTTTCTATTGATCTCTTGCCTGGCACAGCTCCTATTGCTAAGAGGCCCTATCGTATGCCTCCTGTCGAGCATGAGGAGGTTAAGAAGACTGTCGACGAGTTGCTAGCTAAGGGTTATATCCGTCGCAGTTTCTCTCCTTGGGCTTTTCCTGTATTGCTTGTAGAGAAGAAGGATGGTGCGAAGAGGATGTGCGTCGACTATCGGGATCTGAATGCAGTCACTATCAAGAACAAGCATCCATTGCCCCGTATTGAGGATCTCTTTGATCAGCTTCAGGGTGCTTGTGTATTCTCGAAGATTGATCTGCGTTCGGGTTATCATCAGCTGAGGATTCGTTCGGAGGATATTCAGAAGACGGCATTCACCTGCAAGTATGGGTTATACGAGTATACGGTCATGTCCTTTGGCTTGACTAATGCTCCGGCTTTCTTCATGCATCTGATGAACAAGGTTTTCATGGATTATCTGGACACCTTTGTGGTGATATTTATTGATGATATCCTAATATATTCCAAGTCAGAAGCAGAACATGAGAAGCATCTGAGGCTTGTGTTGCAGAGGCTCAGAGAGCACAAGCTGTATGCCAAGCTCAGCAAGTGCGAGTTCTGGATTGACGAGGTTCCTTTCCTCGGTCATGTGATCTCCAAGGGAGGTATTGCTGTGGACCCCGGGAAGGTGAAGGATGTGCTTGACTGGGTTGTACCACAGACGGTGAAGGAAGTCCGCTCTTTTCTGGGCTTAGCGGGTTATTATCGGAGGTTCATTGAGAATTTCTCCAAGATTGCGAAGCCTTTGACTTCCTTGCTAGAGAAGGGTGTGGATTTCTCTTGGACTGATGAGCGTCAGAGTGCCTTCGAGGAGCTGAAGAAGAGGTTGACTACGGCGCCAGTCCTTACTCTGCCCGACCAGAGCAAGAGGTTCACAGTGTATTGTGATGCTTCGAGGGATGGTCTTGGTTGCGTTCTGATGCAGGAAGGCAGAGTGATAGCTTATGCCTCGCGGCAGTTGCGCCGGCACGAGCTGAATTATCCCACTCATGATCTGGACTTAGCCGCAGTTGTGCATGCTCTGAAGATATGGAGGCATTACTTGTTTGGGCAGAGGTGTGATATTTACACCGATCATAAGAGCCTCAAGTATATTTTCACTCAAAGTGAGCTGAATATGCGGCAGAGAAGATGGCTAGAGTTGGTCAAGGATTATGACCTGGAGATTCACTATCATCCGGGCAAGGCCAATGTTGTAGCAGATGCTCTGAGCAGGAAGAGCTATGTTAACATGGCCGTGGCTTTTCAGATGCCTCAGGAGTTATGCGAGGAGTTTGAGCAGTTGAGTCTGGGTTTCTTGCATCATACATCGGGTACATCGTTCGAGGCGGAACCCACTCTAGAGGCCGAGATCAGGCAGCATCAGAAGGAAGATCAGAAGCTGCAGGAGATTCGTGAGTTGCTCAAGATTGGCAAGGCTCCTCATTTCAGAGAGGATGATCAGGGTACCTTATGGTACAAGGGTCGTATATGTGTGCCGGATGTGGCAGGTCTCAGGAAGTTGATTCTGAGTGAGGCTCATGATACGGCATATTCCATTCATCCGGGCAGCACGAAGATGTATTACGACCTGAAGGAACGATTCTGGTGGTATGGAATGAAGCGTTCTGTTGCGGAGTACGTGGCTATCTGTGACACTTGTCAGCGTGTCAAGGCAGAGCATCAGAGGCCAGCAGGGTTATTGCAGCCGCTGAAGATTCCAGAGTGGAAATGGGAGGAGATCACCATGGACTTCATTGTTGGCTTGCCTCGTACTCAGAAAGGGTACAACTCCATATGGGTAGTAGTGGACCGGTTGACGAAGGTTGCTCACTTCATTCCGGTGAACACTACTTACTCCGGTGCTAGACTCGCAGAGTTGTACATCTCCAGGATTGTCTGTCTGCATGGTGTTCCAAAGAAGATTATATCTGATCGAGGATCTCAGTTCACTTCACGGTTCTGGGAGCAGTTGCATGATTCGTTGGATACGAAGCTGCGCTTCAGTACCGCTTATCATCCTCAGACAGATGGGCAGACAGAGAGAACCAACCAAGTGTTGGAGGATATGCTTCGAGCCTGTGCTATTCAGTATGGTACCAGCTGGGATAAATGCCTGCCGTATGCCGAGTTTTCTTATAACAACAGCTATCAAGCCAGTCTGAAAAAGTCCCCGTTCGAGGCTCTGTATGGTCGGAAATGCAGGACTCCGCTGTATTGGGATCAGATTGGTGAGAGGCAGGTGTTTGGTCCGGATATTGTTGAGGAGGCCGAACAGTTGGTACAGCTGGTGCGAGAAAATCTGAGGGTCGCTCAGACTCGTCAGAAGAGCTATGCGGATGTTCGTCGCCGAGATTTGACCTTCGCAGTGGGTGATCATGTATACCTGAAGGTCTCGCCGATGAGAGGAATCCGCAGGTTTAATGTACGAGGGAAGCTAGCTCCTCGATACATTGGTCCGTTCAAGGTGTTGGAACGGAAAGGCGAAGTGGCATATCGTTTGGAGTTGCCATTCAATCTCTCGGGAGTGCACGATGTGTTCCACGTGTCTCAGCTGAAGAAGTGCTTGAGAGTGCTAGAAGAGCAAGCACCGATAGAAGGGTTAGATGTGCAGGAGGATCTGACCTATATCGAGCATCCGGTGAAAATTCTGGAGACGTCTGAGAGAGTTACTAGAAATAAGAAGATCAAGATGTGCCGAGTTCAGTGGAGTCATCACACGGAGGATGAGGCTACTTGGGAGCGAGAAGATGAGCTGAGGAAGACATATCCCGATCTCTTTGCTAGCTAGCCTATCCGAATCTCGGGACGAGATTCCTGTAAGGGGGGTAGGTTTGTAACACCCTAATGTAATTTTCCCAAATTTTAAGGAATTTATTTTGGCTCAAATAAAATTTTCAAGGTTTTTCTAATTTATCCTGCATTTAAAAGAAATTTATAACACGGGAAATAAAATTTATTGTAAGGTCAACATGTTTGTGCATTCATGCTGGTGCATAAGTTTTATTTGGTTGAGTGCATACAAGTTGAATTCAAATTCGAACTGAATTCCAATAGATTTGAGTGGAAACAGGAAAGTGAGTCAGTCATTCCCGTAGTCTCTCTTTTCTCAGTCATTCCTTCCTTTCTCTCAGTCATTCCTTCTGTTCTCAGTCATCCCTTATATTCTCAGTCATTCCTTCTTTTCTCAGTCATTCTCGTTCTTTCCTCAGTTATTCCTTCTTTCTCGGTCATTCCCCCAGCTCGACTCCTCCTCTGTTTCCCTTCCCCGCCGGCCGGCCTCCCTGTCGCTGCCCGTGGCCCCGCTCTGCTGCGCGCCCCGAGCCCTTGCGCCGTACCCGAGCCCGTGCCCTGGCCAGCACCCGAGCTTCCCCTTGCTTCTAGAAGCCGCAGCGCCTGGATTGAATCAAGCCGCAACGACTCCGGGAAGGGCGGAGTTCCGTTGCCCGATTGACCGCACGCCGAGGACTGCCCCCTTCTTAGCCGTGACCACTTCTTCACGTTTCCCCTCGGCCGCCTCTGCCTTCCCCAGTTTTTCCCCCAAGCCCCGCGTTGCCGCTCCGCCGCTCAATCTGAGGGCTGCGCCGTCGTTGACCGAGCCGCACCGTCGCAATTACATTCCGGCATCGCCAGTTCTCCACCGCCAGCAGTCGTCGCGGTTTCCAGACGTGGTAAGGGTCGCGCCGTGCTTCTCTCCCTTCTTCTCTCCCTCCGCGTGAGCATGTTCCGCTTGTCACCGTGAAACCGAGCCGCCCCTGCCGTAGGGAACCCCAACCCAAACCCTAAACCGCTTCCTTGACCGCCTAGATGGGTTCGCCGTCGTCCTCTCTTTCTCCCAGTGCCAGCCGTACCCCGAATAGTGGCCGGAAACGCCCGACAGCGTGTCCTCCGGCGAGCCCCGGCCGCCCTCCGCCGTGCCCAGTAGCCGCCGCCACCAGAGCCGGCCGGAAAGCCCTCAGCCGCTCGATCTGTAGTGGAGGTGTAGGATTAGATCTCGCTTACCTCTTGGACCAGCACCCTTCGATCGAGATCCAAGCGTCCAGATCCGCAGATACCCCTTCGCCGTGTGAGTCTAGTCCCAGCCCTCCGATCAGGATCCAGTGGACCGGACCCCCTCGGACAGATCGGACCGTCCGTAAACGGCAGTCAGATCGGACCGTCCGTAAACGGCAGTTAGATCGGACCATCCGAACTGAATCGCGTGTAAACCGTTAGATCTAGATCCAGCGGCCACGATGCGCACATACCCCTTCGCGAAATAGATCTGATCTGGGCCGTAGAAGTTAGATCCAGTGGTCCAGATTAGCGCGTACCGCTTCAGCCTGGCCATTTTGTTAAAGAGCCCCTGCGTTTTTCAAGAATCAACCCGCAGTCCACTACAGTTCAATAACAATTGCAGTTTAGCCCTATTTCTTGCACCGAAGCCCTTGATCTTTATGGAATTTGAACCCGCAGTCCAAGCCCTGTATTTTCGCGTGTTAGCCCCTGCGTTTAGCCTTTAATTACGTTTAGGTTCCTGGTTTTTGTCCAGAACCCCTTGGAAGTTCTGTTTTTCTTACAGTTTAGTCCCTGGACCTTGTTTTAGCCCTAGATTTTGCGTTTTAGCTCCGTTTTAAGCGCTCTTTATGTCCACGCGATCGTCGTAACGCGTAGAATCGTTCTAGGCCGGTTTTATGTGTTGTTCTATTGTGTTGATGTACTGTTTCTTATGTTTTGCTATTGTTTGCATGTGTGTGCATGTGTGGCCCATGTATTGCGGTTACGATCGTGAGTAGACGTCGAGCCACCGGAGCAGTACTAGGAGCAGCCATCTTCCGAGCAGTTCGAGCAGCAGCCGGGAGAGTATGAGGAAGGCAAGTATAACATGAACCTCCTATTACTTTTAAATACAATTTCATACTGCATTTTTAATTCTGTATGCCTATAAGGACTTCCTAGCCACCTTTATATCCTTATATATATATCCTATGGGTTGCATTTTGGTAGTTGTGCTAGGTTGCTGCGCTACAACATATCTTGGTCCTTTTTAATTAATTTGATTAATGGTCTTATGCAACTTAATTCTGGAGCCGACCCTCTGTGTTGTGTGCTTGAGTGGTTTGTGCATCCTTAAAAGATGTTTTGTTAGAAACATGGTTTAGGGGGCCAGCACGGTGCTTAGTGCTTGGTTGGCCACTCTCCATAAGGACCGGTTCATAGAGCGACAACCTGGGACAACCGCGCAACCACAAGACTGGAATGGGACGGTCTTGACTTACTAATTAGGTCATTTTGGTTCGGGAGTAACTTACCTGCGTGGGCAAGAGGGGTGGTAAGCTTCAATGGTCCCTGCTCCTCCGGCTTGGTCTGTGCTGTGTGTCTTGTACCCCCGGAGGTGGGCCCCATCGTCGCTGATCCAGAATCCTTAGCGGTTACACCTTACCAACATGATTCTTTGTAACGGTCTCGTAGTGCGCTTGCTAGCCATCTCACCTAAGGAAGTGTGATGAACAGCTAGCGTAGCTCACAACTTGTGGGTAAAGTTGTGCAACCTCTTGAGAGTGTAAAACTGATATATCAGCTGTGCTCACAGTCATGAGCGGCCCAGATCCTCCGTCTGATTAGTGGGGTTATAAACCTTTGACGAGGGAGATTCCCCGGGTGGTTTTGGTTGGGTGGTTCTCAGTAGTTCTTAATTAATACTGATTAATTCCTTATGCAATTTGGGTTATGGTAACTCATCCACTTGTAGTAATTAGCTTTAATAAAATTTGCCAAGATTAAAAGCTAATGCAGTTGAGTCAGCTAGCCTAGAGCCTCATAGTTTGTGTTATACTTGTTGAGTACGAGTTTGTACTCACACTTGCCTCTCTACTCTTCTGTTCTATTTCGGATATCTTCGACTGCTGCTCAGTGCCCGGCAACGTGGAGGACTACGTCAGCGGCTTCGACGACTTCTAGGCGTTTGTCTCCCAGTCGACGTCCCTGTGGCGCCCAGCTCTTCATGTATTCCTTTTACGCTTCCGCAACTCCTGAACCGATTCTTGATTCGGTTGTAATAAAATAATTCATTTATTGATTCATTTACGATTTATATTAATGTTATACCTGACATGTGTTGTGATATCTTGATGATCTGTTGTATATATGCGTGACTTGATCCTGGAGCATATATGATTGCTCGATTTATGTTCTTATAAATCGGGTGTGACATGTACCAACTTCGGTTGACTATAATGGGAGTATATGGTTAGGCGCAAGGTATGAATAGCAATACCCCCGCATTTTGCTATACCCCTGTGAATACGTTGTTTCGACAATATTTGTAAATGTTGTCTGTACGGCGGTAATTGTACAGATGCTGTTTCTATAGTGAATAGTAATATTTGAGGACGCTTTCATGAGTGCTGGCATGAAAGGTTCATATATATTGTGGTTTTCTGCAGGTACGCTAACCATGGTTAAATAGGTTAAGACGAATAAGGATATTCGACTAGCTATTATATGGAGAGACGAACATATTGTGCCACCAGAACTAATCACGTAAGTCCAAACATATTTGGCAATTATTTTTAGTTGTGAGGACGTGTAGTACGTGCATGCATATTCCTTGATTTGATTGAATGAGTGGCATGGTTTGTTGTTTTAAGGATGTCTAGAGTGTTGTTAGTTACTAGTGCAGCATTGAAATAGTTATACCAACAACCTTAGGGTTTAATCTTTCAGCATTTATCGTTTCATTCTCAAGATCTATAACAACCCTCCGATTTTCAGACTTTGCTGTTATCAGAATAAGCTCTCTTGTTTCTTTTACCTTGTGAGTTCTTAGCTGGATAACTGCATTCCAGTCATTCCATAAGGCTAACTCATATTTTTCCGCAGTCTTCTCAAGGTGTATGGTTGAAAACTTGCAATCTCACCATTTGAATCCTTGTTTCAGATGGCCGAGCTTTCAAGGTTCTTTTGGGATTCCGCAGGACACGCTCATACCAATGCCTTACATTGGGAGGGTTTTCCTCATCTTTTGTGGGAGTCCCTCCAGGTGTTTGGCTACACCGAGCCTCCACCTTATGATGGAGTAGAGTATGATGAAGAAGGCGTTCCTCATTGCAGGGTGAAGATGACTGTTCCTCCGCACCCTACTTTATCTCTGTGGCAACCTATTGAAGTTAATGTCATTGGTCATTGCCTCGCTGATACTTTTGAAGCGGCAGCAATGGAAGCTATCCACATCTTCTGCGATCAGCATCTTGAGGAAGTTGCAGGATATCCTATCGGCTTATTTCCTGCAATGGATTCTCGTGACCCAGAATGGACTTTCAGGGTAACGTACTGTGACCACTTACTGGAAAATCTAGCTGGAGAGACTCTACGCACTGCAGTCAGATTTATGAATGCACAATACCGCTACCAGACACTTCAGCAGCACGGTATATATCGACTGACAAACATAGCCCAAGGGTATCGTAATCAAGTTGGCCAGCAGAATACGCAGATTGAGGAACTCCAAGCAACTATCATGGCCAAGGAAGAGGTTATTACTTAGCGGGAAGAAACCATTCAGCATCGAGAAGAACAGATTGTTGAGAGTGATGCTCTCATTGTCCAGCGCGACACTGTTATTAACTTCCTCCAGGAGCAAGTTCATGAGCTTAATCTTAATTTTGGCCAAGCTATCAACCAAATCAACATGCTTCATGAGCAACCAGTGCATCCTGATGTTGATGAGTTTGAGAGGGAAGAAGAAGAAGACCCTGAAGAAATCGAAGGAATCTCTGAGATCGACTCTGAGCATGGAGATCCTGTTCTTAGTCCCCATCATTCCTCTTCCGGCAGTCAGTCATCTGTGGGCAACCTCGATGACCTCTAGTCTCATTTGAGTTGACGACATCCTAGGTGTAGATAGTGTGACATAGTGTGACATGGCTGTGAGTAGTTAAATGACCTGCGAGCCACTTGTTGTATTATATGTGGCAAACATGTGAACAGTTTCGTTTGTAGTAAGAAACAATGTGATGTAAGATGGAATAAGTTTCAGTTGGTAATGTAAATCTAAGTTGCTGTTTGCATGGTTGAGTTAATACTTTGTGACTTGGATTTATTACCAGCACTATTTCAGTATGTGTTATTCTGGTATCATTTGATTTCTAAAAATAGAAGCAAGTATTGGTGAATGCTAATAGACAACTTCTATATTTCAGATGGTAGGCGCTACGCGCAGAACCCCGGAGGGATTCAAATCAGACCAGGCTAGTGGTTCACAACAACCACCTCCGCCACCGCCAAATCTAGCGGAAGTGATGGCTCATCAGACCGAACTCCTGGACATGCTAGTGCAGGCCCAGCAACATCAGTTCCGTTCTCCTCAACGTGGACGTGAAGAGCATCCATCGGCTGGTTATCAGGATTTCTTTAGTACGCAGCCTCCGCTTTTCCATAAGACTGAAGAACCCCTTGATGCAGATGCATGGCTCCGTACCATCGAGTCCAAGTTTGCATTACTCTCTGTCCCATGCTCCGAAGCAAACAAAACTCTCTTCGCAGCCCAACAGCTTCGTGCTACTGCTCGCATTTGGTGGGACAATTACTATGCTATGCAACCGGAGGGACATGTTGTCACTTGGGAAGAATTCAAGGCTGCCTTTAGGGCACACCATATCCCGGAAGGACTCATTGAGTGAAAGCTCAATGAATTTTTGGCACTTACTCAAGGAAGCCGCACTGTACTTCAATACGCACAGGCTTTCAATCACCCGTGCCAGTATGCGGGCTGTCATGCTGATACGGATGCCAAGAAAAGAGATCGATTTCATCGCGGACTAAACACCAAGCTGAAGGAATGCTTGAATCTGGTAAGGGCTGACAACTTCAATGAATTGGTCAACATGGCCATTACCCAAGCAGATTGTATTTCAGCCCATCGTGCTAAGAAAAGGCAGAAAGTATCGCCTGGACCCTCGAAATTACAACCTTCGAGGTATCGATTGATTCAGAACCCAGTTTCCCGAGCTCCACCCGGAAATGTTCCAACAGGCAGATGGGTAGCTAGACCTCCTCAGCAGGCCCGATTCAACAGGCCACCAGTATCTCAACCTCAGCAGCAGCAACGACCAGTCGGTCCAAGGCCGAACCCTCCGCAGTTTAATTAAGGGAATAACATCAATCGGTGTTTCAATTGTGATAGTCTGACATATTTTGTTAAAGACTACCCACAACCAAGGAAACCATTCCTTGGACAGGCCTGCAACTCCAACCCCAAGAACAAAGGCAAGAGGCAGGTTATGCAAGTTCGTCAAGGAAAAGTAAATTTCACTACTCTATCGGAACTTTCGGAAGGTGCACCAGTGATGACGGGTACATTCACTCTACACCATCACCCTGCTATTATACTTTTTGATTCTGGTGCAACCCATAGTTTTATTAGTATAAGGTTTGGGATCAAAATAGGTTTGGATTTCTACCCCACTAATGGAACTTATATGATAACAACCCCTAGAGGTAGAATTGCATCAAATCAAATTTGTAGAGATGTACCAATCCAGTTGGGTAGCACTCTAATAAGAACAGGCTTAATTTCATTAAACCTAGAACGAATGGATATTCTCCTAGGTATGGATTGGATGACCAGACATCGGGTATCTCTAGATACCTTTTCTCGAATAGTTGAGATAAACTCCCCGGAATATGGACATACCATCCTTCATCTTCCACAACAGGAGTATATCAGCTCTTGTGTATATGCTATAGAAGGGATCAAGTTAGAGGATATTCCCGTTGTGTGAATACCCAGATGTTTTTCTGGACGAAATACCCGGAATGCCCCCAGATAGAGATGTTGAATTTGTGATAGAGTTACAACCTGGCACAACCCCCATTTCTAAGAGACCGTATCGTATGCCGCCCAATGAACTGGCAGAGTTAAAACTTCAACTTCAAGAACTCCTTGATAAAGGTTATATCCGCCCAAGTGCTTCACCTTGGGGATGCCCTGCTTTGTTTGTTAAGAAAAAGGATAATAGTCTTAGACTATGTGTTGACTATCGTCCCCTCAATGCGGTTACTATTAAGAATAAGTACCCTCTTCCCCGCATTGATATCCTGTTTGATCAGTTAGCCGGAGCCAAGATATTCTCCAAGATTAACCTTCGCTCTGGGTATCATCAGATAAAGATTATGCCAAGTGATATTCCGAAAATAGCTTTCTCCACCAGATATGGACTCTATGAATATCTGGTTATGTCCTTTGGTCTTACCAATGCACCGACATATTTCATTTATCTCATGAACTCTGTCTTTATGCCGGAACTCGATAAATTCGTCATGATTTTTATCGATGATATTTTGATATATTCTAAAAATCTTGAAGATCATGCTCAACATCTTCATGTTGTTCTTCGGTGTTTACGAGATCACCATCTGTATGCCGAATTCTCTAAATGTGAATTCTGGCTAGATACTGTCAAATTTTTGGGTCATACCATCTCTAAGGACGGTATATCTGTTGACCCGAGTAAAGTTCAGGAAGTGATGGATTGGAAGCCTCCTACTTCGGTCCATCAGATCCGTAGTTTTCTCGGTCTTGCTGGCTACTATCGTCGTTTCATTCCAAATTTCTCCCGGATAGCCAAACCCATGACTGAGTTGTTGAAGAAAGGAGTGAAATTCTCCTGGAATGAGAAATGCGAAGAAGCTTTCCACACTTTAAGAGCACATCTTACCACTGCTCCAGTTTTGGCTCAGCCAGATACATCAAGACCTTTTGATGTCTATTGTGATGCATTAGGCATCGGACTTGGGTGTGTACTTATGCAGGATAACCGCGTGATCGCATATGCCTCTAGAGCACTTCAGACACATGAGCAGAACTATCCTACTCGTGACCTTGAGCTCGCAGCCATTATACATGCACTTAAACTTTGGAGACACCATCTTATGGGTACCAAGTGCAATATTTACACAGATCATAAGAGTTTAAAATACATCTTTACGCAAGCGGATTTGAATATGAGGCAAAGATGTTGGCTAGAGCTTATAAAGGATGATCTTGAAGTACATTACCATCCAGGCAAAGCCAATGTGGTTGCGGATGCACTTAGCTGCAAGTCGCATTATCATTGCTTATCAATAGAAGTTTTCAACAACACTCTCTGTTGGGAAATGAGAAAGCTTAGTCTAGAGATCGTCCCTCAAGGTAGTTTAAATCATATAGCAGTTGAGCCTATACTCCAGGATAGTATCGTTACGGCACAACTACATGATAAGGGAGTGAAAATTATCAAGCAACAATTAGCCCAAGGAGAAGAAAAGTATAAATATTTCCAAGAGGATCCTAAGGTAATTCTATGGTTTAAGGGATGTATGGTTGTACCCAAAAACCATCAGCTTCGCAAGCAGATAATGGATGAAGCATATTTATCTAAGTTTGCTATGCACTCTGGCAGTACGAAGATGTATCAGGATTTGAAATAGAATTTCTGGTGGACTCGTATGAAAAGAGAAATAGCAAAGTACATCTCTGAATGTGATATTTGCCAAAGAGTTAAGGCCACTCACTTAAGGATTTCTGGTACACTGTAGCCTCTACCTATTCCTTCTTGGAAATGGGAAGATATTAGCATGGATTTTATCGTAGGTTTACCCAACACTTCCCAGAGACATGATTCCATTTGGGTAATCGTGGATAGATTAACCAAGACTGCTCATTTTCTTCCAGTACATACCATTTACACTGCTAGGAAGTATGCTGAAATATATCTAGACCAAATCGTGCATCTCCATGGGATACCTAAAACGATCATATCTGATCGTGGAGCATAGTTTGTTGCTTGTTTCTAGGAGCAATTTCAACAAGCTCTTGGAACTAAGTTAATCCGAAGCTCCGCATATCATCCGCAGACAGATGGGCAAACAGAGAGGATAAACCAAATTCTAGAAGATATGCTTCGAGCCTGTGTGATCCAGTATGACAAGCATTGGGACAAATGCTTAACTCTAGCAGAATTCTCCAACAATAACAGTTATTAGTCAAGTATTAAAATGGCTCCTTTTGAAGCCTTATATGGTCGCCAATGCCAAACTCCTTTAAATTGGTCTCAGACTGGTGAACGCGAAATCTTTGGACCTGATCTTGTTACCGAGGCAGAAGAAAAGGTAAAGATCATTCGGAATAATCTAAAAGCAACTCAGTCAAGACAAAAGAGCTATGCAAACAAAAGGAGGAAACCAATACAGTTTGAAGTAGGTGATTTTGTATACCTGCGAGTATCTCCTACTCGAGGTGTTCAACGATTTGGTCTCAAAGGCAAACTCGCTCCTTGCTACGTTGGTCCTTTTGAAATCCTTGAAATTTGTGGACCCGTAGCCTATCGACTTCAACTTCCTCCTCAGCTAGCAGCCATTCATAATGTCTTCCATGTATCTCAGCTAAAGAAGTGTATCAGTGTTCCTACCGAAATCATTGATACACAAAGCATCGACATCGAACCCGATCTTTCTTATAAGGAGCATCCAATCAGAATCTTAGATACCAAGGAAAGAAGTACCAGAAGAGCAACAGTCAAGATGTTTAAGATCCAGTGGAATCATCATACAGAAGAAGAAGCTACCTGGGAAACCGAAGACTATCTTCAGTCGAATTTCCCAGACTTTCTCAAGATTTCTTAGGTATCTACCCTCTTATTATATCATTTCTGTAATCTTGGGACAAGATTCCTTTTAGGGGGGAAGGTTGTGACACCCTAGGTGTTAAATAGAGCAAGCCAATAGGAAGAATGTTTTGTGTGGATTAAATTGTGTGAAAATTGGGCAAAGTTATGAAAATAAGGGTGTTTGTGTAAATTTATGAAAGTACAAGTCCTTTTATGTAAATTAGTTGAAGTATAAAAGTAACATCCAAAAATTACCAAGGGTCAAAGTGTAAAAAGGTATAAGTCATCATGACATATCATAAATACTTAAGTTTATTTAAGTTATAAGAAATTTACCTTGAGAAGGACAAAATTTATTTAAGTTTGATTTGAGTGCAAAATGGTAAAATAAAGCATTGTGCTTTAGGTTTTTGAACTTGAGCCCTAAAGCAAAGCTGTAGGATTTAAAAAACTCTACAACTTCTATTTTGGTCATTTCCTCATTAGAGCTTTGGATCAATGGAAAAATCCAGTTTATAGAGGAGTCCCTGAGGTTTTTGCAAATTCCAACGAGGTCCTTCGGACCCCCTCCCCTCTTCTTCTTCGTCTAGCACGTGCTCTGCTCCCCTGCTCTGTTTCTCTGCTGCCAGCCATCTGCACTGCTCACCGCTGTGCCAGCTCCTCCCCGGTGCCACCTCCTGCTGCCCTCGCCTCCACGCGTCGCCCCCAGCCCGAGCACCGCCCTAGCTCCTCCTCCCTGGCCCTCTCGCGTGCGTGCTACGCCGCCTCGTGGCTCTGCCGTCTGCCACCTCGCAGCTGTAGTAGCCGCCCGGGCACGCCCCCTCGCCCCCTCTTTTCTGGTTCAAGAGTAGCACTAGCTTCCTCTCTTCCCATTCCACTCGCTCTTTTGCTCTCCAATCGGCCAGAGCCCCGAACACCACCGCCGCCTCCTTCTTCTTCGCCGGTGAGCCTCTGGTCGCCGCGGAGCTCCCAAACCGAGAACCCCATTGTCCCTAACGACCACCTAGGAAGCTTCACCGAGCCACGCTGAAGCTCTATGACCCCACCCCGACGCCAATCCTTCGCTGGAGCCCGGTCGCCGTCATTCTACTCTTCTCAGTGAGATCCTGTCGCCGTCGAGACCTTACCTCCGCCCCTCCTCCATCCAATTCGACCATCCCAATAGCTTCTCCTCCTCCTGCTGCAGCTATTAGGCCCGAGCTTGGCCACCCTCCTCGCCGGGAAGCCCTTCGCGGACGAGCTCCTCCTCGCCGCCACCTCGGCCGCCGTGGGAACCCCATCTCCGGCCATCCCCTCTTCCTCCCAAGCCCACCTATGTATGCGTCGTGAGCTTCTGGTGCCCGTAGGCCAGCCCTTCTCCACCCCCAATGCCGACCCTCGCTGGAATTTGGCCGGCAAAGGCTCTGCCCCTTCTTCCCCGATGAGCCAAGGGCATATTTGTGATGATTTTAAAAGTTCTAAGGGTCTAGCTGCAAAATTCTAGAGCCCCCCCCCAATTCAAAAGCTATGAACTTCAAAAATGTGTAGAAAATTGTAAAAAATTCAGAAAAATGCCAAACTAGTTTTATATTCGACTACTTTTTTATAGTAAGTTTGAGCTGTATGTGTGTGTTTTCTGATGTAGATTAAATATTAGGAAATGAGTGTTTTATTTGTATCTCATGTTATATGCATGTGTTGTGGCTGAATTTTGGAACCTAGGTTGTATGTTCCATGTGTAGCTCTGTGTAAAAATTTCAAGTTCTTTACTACTTAATTACTTAGAAATTCGAGTACCTTTGTTATATGTTGATGAAATGCTTAGATTTTAAAGAGGTTGTTTCTTTTAGTATTTGTATTTGAAATTTATACCATAACTTCCTTTTTGCATGTGTAATCCATAGTAAAATTATTAGGATTAATAGTAGGCTATACACCAAGTTATGGATTTTGATTGTTTTCAAAGATAATTCATTTATGCTAGTTTTTATTCATGAAACGTTATGCTAATAGGACTGGTAGAAGTCGAGTGATTTCCGGTCACTCGCGTGATATAGGAATTAGATGTTTACAATCCTGTAATCACTATAAGGGATGACGGACGGGGTTACGTGTAGTATTATGAGAAGGAATAATACTCCATCTGTGTTGATGAATTTAGTTAAGGTCGCAATGTGTGGTAGTGGCAATTAAGCGTTTGAAAGTACTAGCCACATGCCGTGAAATATGGTAAGCGGTAAGCCTAGTAACCAATCGGCCCGGCAAGTGGACTCGTCCCCCACCACTCGACTTTTATTTTATGTTTACACGCGCCGACTGTGGGAGTACGTTCTGCAGAGCAGACAGGAATACAGTCATGTAGTCGCGCTACAGACGTATGTCCTGCACATTGGATGTGCGTATGGTCCTACAGTCGCTTGTGGTGGCTTTGTTCCACGACCCGGAATGAAAGGCAAACGGTTGCTTCGGAATGACCTGTTGGTGTTCCAAGCATGTGAGTTAGGTTTACCTTGCAAGGGTTGAAATTCGATTCAGAATCGTCCGTTTCTCGCGGAGATTGAGACTGCTTAATTCTTTTACCACATAGAGTAACAAGAGAAATCTTATGATGATTAATACTGAGGTATGCTTTAAAGAGGCTCTACCTTGCTTGAATAGTTATAGGTGCTTACCTAGAATGGTTAAAGGAACTAGAAACTAAAAGCTAAAACATGAAAGTAAGGATCTACTCTTTGTGGCTTTTCAGCTAAAGCTAAAACTAAAACCTTTGCAAAGCCTTCATGGTCTAGTTATGGGCTAAGTATACCCTAATTCCGGGTAAGCCTTACTGAGTATTAGAGTACTCAGCCTTGCAATATGATTTTATTTTAGCTAATGCCCCTGAAGACCTTACCCTTCCCATACCTTGGCCCTATGCTTTGCCTGATGGTTGGTCCGTGGAGTGGGACCCGTCCTCGGCCAACACTGATCATAACGAGTGATGTCATGCCATGGCTTAGCATGATGTCCATACTGCCGACGTGTACAGTTGTCGTACTTTAAATTCCGCTGCCATGAACTTGAACCTTTAAAATGGTTTGTAATAATGACTCTCAGTTTAGAACCTTTGCTACTTCTGCAAACTCTTGTAATGTAAGTGTCTGTGATGTAAAATATGTTGGTGATTGTATCTCTGGACTCACCTTCGTGCGAGGTACCTTGTTTGATCCTGCTTTCGGTGGTTTATCGGGACGTTACCCGACAGGCCAAGGGGTTACACTGTTTGAAGTACGATTGGAGCCCTTGAGAGAGGACTTGCATACTTGAGCCATTGTAATTCAGGTTGGTTCTGCCACAATTTAGAGTGTTGTCTATTCCCCAGTGCAGTTTTAATATGATCCTTGTGACAGCCTTAGTTGAGCGTCTCGGCATCTATTGTTCATTCTCAAGATCTAAAATATCCATCTGATTTCCAGCCTTTACTGTTACCAGAATCGGTTGTCTCGTTCCATTTACCTTGTGAGTTCTTGGCATGGTAGTTGCATTCCAGCCATCCTATGCATCTAACTCACCTTTATTGTCCCAGTCTATTCAACTATTTGTTGAAAACCTTCAATCTCACCATTTGAATTCTTGCTTCAGATGGCGGAATTTCCAAAGATCTTTTGGGACCACGAGGGACATGCTCATACCAATGCCTTGCATTGGGAGGGTTTTCCACGTCTTTTGTGGGAGTCACTTCAGTTATTTTGCTACACCGAGCCCCCGCAATATGATGGAGTTGAGTATAGTGAAGAGGGTGTTCCTCGGTGCAGAGTGAAGATGACTATCCCTCAACATCCTTTTTGTTCTCTATGGTAGCCCATCGAGATTAATGTGGTTGGTTTTCGCCTCGTTGACACTATAGAAGCAGCAGCCCTTGAAGCTATCAACATTTTCTGTGACCAACATACAGAAGAAGTTGCCGCGTATCCTATTGGCCTATTCCCTGCTATAGATTCTCGTGACCCTGAGTGGGTTTTTCGAGTATCACATTGTGGCCATTTGCTGGGAGATTTGGCCGAAAAGACGTTATGTACTATGATCAGATTCAGAAATGCATAGCACCGCTATCAGATACTTCAACACCGCAGTATGAACCAACTGACCAGCATAGCTCAAAGTCATCACAAAAATATTGACCAACAGGTTACTCAAATTGAAGAGCTCCAGGCCACGATCACTGCTAAAGATGAGGTTATCGCACAGCGAAAAGAAACCATCACCCATCGAGAGGATCAGATCCTCGAGAGTCGTACAGTGATTATCCAGCGCAACACCATTATTGAGTTCCTCTAGGAGCAAGTCCATGACCTCACCCTTGAGCTAGACGATGCCATCGCCCACATAAATGTGCTCCATGAGCAGCCGGCACCTCCTGATGTACTTGAGGAGCCTGAAAGTGAAGATGAAGAAGAAGATCCGGAAAAGATTGAGGGAGTTTCTGATCTCGATTCCGAGCGTGGAGATCCCGAACCTAATCCTCAGCCCAATCGTTCTTCTTCTGCAGCCAGTCGTCTGTGGGCAACCTCGATGATTTCTAGCCTTTTTCAAACCATCGACCTTCTATATGCACTCAGTGTAGTATAGTGTGACATAGGGAGTGAGTAGTCTAGTTTGACCTAAGGGCCACTTGTTGTATTATATGTGGCATGTGTAGGCATGGCTTGATTGTAATTGGTAGACTCCCAAGATGTAACATAATGACCAACAGTTATGAACTATAACCCGAGTTCCTGTCCGGTTATCTTTTGAGCTATCAATCTGTTGCACTATCTCCATATGTTTTATTTTTGTGCAGTATATTTCTGAAAATGGAAGCAAGTATTGGTTATTTCTAATGGATATCTTCCATTCTTCAGATGGTTAGCGCTACACGTGGAACCCCTGAAGGTTTCAGGCCGGACCAGGCTAGCGGTTCCCAACAACCGCCCCCAGCACCACTAAATCTGGCAGAAGTAATGGCATGGCAGACTGAACTACTTAATCAGCTAGTGCAGGCACAGATGGACCAATATCATCACCAGCATCGAGGTCAGGATAAACCTCCATCTGCTGGTTATTAAGACTTCTTCAGCATGCAGCCCCCACTTTTTCATAAGACCGAAGAGCCTCTTGATGCGGATGCATGGCTCCGCACTATTGAGTCCAAGTTTGCACTACTGTCGGCACCATGTTCAGAAGCAAATAAGGCACTTTTTGCAGCAAGTAGCTTCGTGGCACTGCCCGCATTTGGTGTGATCATTACTATGCCATGCAGCCAGAAGGACATGTAGTCACATGGGAAGAGTTTCGAACCGCCTTTAGGGCGCATCATATTCCTGAAGGACTTATTGAGCGGAAGCTCAATGAATTCTTAGCTCTTACCCAGGGAACCCGCACCGTAATGCAGTACGCACAGGCTTTCAATCACCTGTGTCAGTATGCGGGTTACCATGCAAACACCGATGCCAAGAAGCGAGATCGTTTCTGTCATGGCCTGAACACCAAGCTCAAGGAACGACTGAATCTTGTTAAGACAGAAACTTTCAATGAGCTGGTCAATATGGCGATTATTCAGGAAGATTGTATTTCAGCCCATATGGCTGAGAAGAAGCGAAAGATACCCACTGGACTCTCGAGTGCTCAACCCCCAAGGTATCGGTTAATCCAGAGTATAGCCACACAAGCCCAGCCTCAAAATAATCCGTTAGGAAGATGGATCGCCAGACCTCCTCCGCAGCCTAGAATCAACCGGCCGCCTGTACCGCAACCTCAGCAACAGTTTAGTCCAAGGCCGAACTTACCGCAGTTCAACCAGGGAAACAACAACAACCATTGTTTCAATTGCGGCAGCTTATCGCATTTCGTCAGGATTTGCCCTCAACCTAGGAAATCATTCCAAGGGCAGACGTCCAACCCGAGCAGCAAGGGCAAGGGCAAGAAGCAAGTTGTGCAAGTCCACCAAGGGAGGGTGAATTTCACAACTCTCTTTGAACTTCCTGAGGGTGCACCAATAATGACGGGTACTTTCACTATATACCATCAACCCACAGTTATACTTTTTTATTCTGGTGCAACTCATAGCTTTATGAGTTTAAAGTTTGGAACAAAAATAGGCTTGGATTTCCATCCTACTAAAGGAGCATATATGATAGCAACTCCTGGCGGTAAAATTTCCTCAAATCAAATCTGTAGAAATGTGCCAATTCAGTTAGGTAGCAATCTGATAAAGACAGATTTACTTTTGTTAGATCTAGAAGGAATGGTGTGACACCCTAGGTGTCCAAAATCGTAAAATATTAGGAAAGGATGTAAAATGTATATATTAAAATGTGTGAAATTTGAGTGTATATGTGAAAATGAGGACTTGTGTGTAATTATTTTAAAAATATGAGTCCTTTTGTGTAAAATGTTTAAATACAAAGGTAACTCTTAAATTTCACTAGGGGTCAAAGTGTAAAAATGTTTGTCATCATTACATTACCTGAACTTGCAATTAAGTCCAAAAATACATGAAATTTATCTAACTTAGGACAAAAACATTGAAAAGTTAAGTTGAGTCCAAAATGTTAAAATAAAGCTCCATCCCTTGAGTTTTTGTAGTTGAACCCTAAATAGAAGTTGTAGGGTTTGAAAAGTTCTACAATTTTTATTTTGACCATTTTCACATTTAAGCTTTAGAACAGTGGGAAATTTAGGTTTATAGTAAGGTCCCTACAATTTTTAAAATCTCACAGCAGCCCCAGGCGCCCCCCATGTTCTTATTCCTCCTCTGCTTCCCCTCTGCCGCACGACTGCGCCGCCGCAGGCCATCATGCCGCGCCGCCCGAGGCTCCCACCTACCACCCCTGACCCCCACGCATCGCCCCCGAGCCCGCCCACCGCCTCCTCTCCTTCCTGCTGGCTTCCCTCGAGCGCGCCATGCCGCCCCCGAGCTGCCAGCAGCTGCTTGCCGTCGCCGCCGCTGCTCACCGTCGCAACCGGCAGTGGAGGAGAACGGCGGTGGAGGAGAACGGTGGCGGCGGCGCTCCGGTGGTCGTGGACAGCGAGGAAGGGGTCGGGAAGCTTCAAGGCGGTGTGGGGAAGCTCGGTGTGGGGCCAATTGGGGTTGAGGAGGGTCGGGAAGGGGTGCTCCACAGCGAGCAGGGGGCGGCGGCGGGCGGCGGTCATCGGCAGTGGTGCTTCGGCCGAAATTTGACGGCGTTAAGAGGCTGGTGAGCATGAGTAGGAGTTGGGGAAGCTTGCTAGAGGATCGGTGGGAGCAATGGGCGATTGGTGGCGGCTGTCCACGGCGGCTCGTAGTTCACCGGAAGGGAGGAGCGGGCGGCGGAGCCTATCGGGGCTTCGGGGTGCACACGGCAAGGGGAAAAGAGGTGGAAATGGATCAAGTATGAGCTGCTGGTGTTGCTGAGCAGAAGGGGGAGGGAAATAGAGCAGGCACGCGCGCGGAACACGGCGGCGGCAAGGTGGCGGCCGGCGGAGGCTCGGGTGGTCGTGGCGCGTGCAAAAGAGGATAGCGGAGAGGGGAAATAGGATCGGGACAGGGGGAGAGTGACACGTGGAGGCCGACCAAGCAGGAGGTGGAGCGGCAGCGGTGGCACAGCGGCGGCCGGGAAGGTGCTCTGCACCGGCGGCAGTGAGGAGCAGGAGAGCAGAGGGGTGCCAGAGGAAGAAGAAGAGGGGGGGTCCGAGGGACTCATTTGCAAAACCAAAAAGTCTAGGGATCTCTCGGTAAAGTAAAATTTCCCATTGATCTAAAACACTAATGAGGAAATGCCCAAAATAGAAGTTGGAGAGTTTTTTAAACCCTACAACATTACTTTAGGTTTCAAGTTCAGAAACCCAAAGTACACCATTTAAATTTGAAGTTTTGAACAATAGTGGTATTTAAGTAAATTTTGTCCTTACTGAGGTAGATTTCATGTAGTTTTGGATATGATTGCATGTTTTCATGTAATGTCATGATGACTTGCATTCTTACATTTTGCTCCTAAGTAAACTTTGATAGTTACTTTTATACTTCAATAATTTTGCATAAAAGGACCCATACTTTTGCATTAATCATATCTAGGTCCTTATTTCCACATAAACCCCCAAATTTCATAGAATTTAACATATCTATTATAATTTCTTTCCTATTGTGATAAAAATTTGACACTTAGTGTCACATTCTTCCTATGTTTTGATTCTACCTCCCATTCTTACCCAATTAACACTAAAGGGTCCATATTTTTCAAAATTACATAAATACCCTTTTTCCTTTGTACTTAAATTTGACACACATACACAATAGCAAGCATACACACTTCACACAAAAATCTAGTGTTTATAATTCTAATTACCTGAATGTCACAGCCTTCCCCCGTAAAAAGAATCTCGGCCTGAGATTCCGGAGCAAAATAAAATTGGACAATTAGATTTGGGAGTTGGCTTGAAGAAAGGTTGGGAAATTTCATTGAAGATAGGATTCTGTTTCCCAAGTTGCTTCTTCTTCGATGTGATGATCCCATAAGATCTTATACATATTGATCTTTTTTCTTCTGGTAACTCTCTCCTTGGTATCCAGGATTTGGATAGGTTGTTCGGTATAAGATAGATCAGGTTCAATCTCAATGGCTCGTGCTTCAACGATCTCAGTAGGTACTTTGATACATTTCTTAAGTTGAGAGATATGGAAGACATCGTGAATGGCAGTCAACTGAGATGGAAGATGAATTCTATAAGCCACTGGGCCACAAACTTCAAGCATTTCAAAGGGTCCGACATATTGGGGTGCTAACTTCCCTTTTATGCCGAAACGCTGAACACCTTTGGTAGGAGATACTCGGAGATAAACAAAATCCCCTACTTGAAATTGCAGAGGTTTTCTTCTTTGATCTGCATAGCTTTTCTGTCTGGATTGGGCTGCTTTAAGATTGGCTTGAATAACCTTGACCTTATCTTCGGCTTCGACAACTAGGTCTGGTCCAAAGATTTTGCGTTCGCCGGTCTCAGACCAACTCAAAGGAGTTCAACATCTTCGACCATATAACGCTTCGAAAGGAGCCATTTGAAGACTAGACTGATAGCTATTGTTGTAAGAAAACTCGGCCAAGGAAAGACACTTGTCCCAGCTTGCACCATAGTGAATAATACAAGCTCGGAGCATGTCTTCAAGAATTTGGTTGACGCGTTCAGTCTGCCCATCAATCTGAGGATGATACGCAGAGCTTCTAATTAGTTTGGTTCCAAGAGCATATTGTAGTTGTTCCCAGAAGCGAGCAATAAATTGTGCCCCTCAATCAGAGATAATGGTTTTTTGGGACACCATGCAATCAAACAATTTGATCAAGGTAGACTTCGGCATACTTCTTGGCAGAATAAGTAGTATGCACTGGAAGAAAATGAGCAGTTTTGGTAAATCTATCAATGATCACCTATATGGAGTCATGTTTTTGAGATGTGTTGGGAAGACCAACGATAAAATCCATACTAATATCTTCCCACTTCCATGATGGGATGGGTAGTGGTTGGAGTGTACCAGATGCTCTTAGATGACTGGCTTTGACTCTTTGGCACATATCACATTTGGATACATATTTAGCAATTTCTCTTTTCATTCTGGTCCACCAAAAATTTTGTCGAAGATCTTGATACATTTTGGTCCTACCAGGATAAATAGAAAACTTGGATAAATGTGCTTCATCAAGGATTTGTTTACGAAGTTGATGATCTTTAGGTACAACAATACGATTGTTGAACCATAGAACTCCTTGATGATCAGTGTGGAAGCATCTATACTTGGCTTCTCCCTGAGATAGTTTCAACTTGATAATTTTGATACCTTCATCGTGTAATTGTGACATGATGATTCTATCTTGAAGGGTAGACTCAATAGACAATAAATTCAGACTACCTTGAGGAATGATCTCCAGATTGAGTTTCCTCATCTGATAGCAGAGAGTTTCACTGAAGATTTCTATGGATGAGCAATGACAATGTGGCTTGCGGCTTAGTGTATCCGCAACCACAATGGCTTTACCAGGATGGTAGTGTACTTCAAGATAGTAGTCTTTGATCAGTTCTAACCAACACCTTTGCCTCATATTTAGGTCAGCTTGAGTAAAGATATATTTGAGACTCTTATGGTCAGTGTAAATATTACACTTGGCGCCCATAAGATAATATCTCCAAATCTTGAGAGCGTGAATAACCGCTGCCAATTCAAGATCATGTGTTGGATAGTTTTGCTCATGATTTCGGAGTGCTCGGGATGCATAAGCAATGACCCGGTTGTTTTACATAAGAACGCAACCAAGTCCAGTTCCAGAAGCATCGCAATAGACATCAAAAGGCTGGGTATTATCGGGCTGAGCTAGCACTGGAGCAGTTGTTAGAAGTTTTCTCAAGGTGTGAAACGCTTCTTCACACTTGTCATCCCAACGGAACTTAACCTCCTTCTTAAGTAGTTCAGTCATAGGTTTGGCTATTTTGGAGAAGTCTGAAATGAATCGGCGATAATATCCTGCCAACCCAAGGAAACTTCGGATTTGATGGACTGAAGTTGGAGGCTTCCAATCCATAATTTCCTGAACTTTGGTTGGATCAACTGATATGCCTTCACTGGAGATAGTATGTCCCAAAAATTTCACACTATCCAGCCAAAATTCACATTTTGAGAATTTGGCATAAAGGCGATGATCACGTAATCGTTGAAGAACGGCACGTATGTGATTAGCATGATATTCTTTAGTCTTAGAATATATCGGAATATCGTCGATGAAAACCACGACGAATTTGTCGAGTTCCGGCATAAAGACTGAATTCATGAGATACATGAAATACGCCGGTGCGTTAGTAAGTCCAAATGACATGACTAGATATTCATATAATCCATATCTGGTCGAGAAAGCCATTTTTGGAATGTCACTAGGCTTGATTTTGATCTGATGATAACCAGAGCTTAAGTCAATCTTAGAAAAGACTTTAGCTCCAGCGAGTTGATCGAACAAGATGTCAATGCGGGGAAGAGGGTGCTTATTTTTAATAGTGACCGCATTGAGTGGACGATAATCGACACATAGCCTTAAGCTATTGTCCTTTTTCTTTACAAAGAGAGCAGGACATCCCCAAGGTGAAGCACTTGGGCGTATGAAACCTTTATCCAGAAGATCTTGGAGTTGGATTTTTAGCTCGGCCAACTCATTTGGCGGCATACGATATGGCCTCTTTGAAATAGGAGCGGTGCCAGGTTGAAGTTCAATAATGAACTCGATGTCTCTGTCTGGTGGTATTCCAGGCAAATCGTCTGGAAAGACATCGGGATACTCATAGACTATAGGGATATCTTTTACTTTAATGTCTGTGACAGCATAGGCATAGGAATGAAGAAACTCTTGCTGAGGCAGATAGAGGGTGGTGGCTCCTTGATGTGGTGAGCCAATCTCAATAACTCGGGAAGAGATATCTAGCAGTACCCTATTTTCTGTCATCCAATTTGTCCCAAGTATGACATCAATACCCTCTAAATTTAGCAGTACCAAATCAATTTTAATTAATTTACTACCTAACTGAATTGGCACACTCTTAACCATTTGGTTAGAAGAGATTTTTCCTCCGAGGGTAGAAATCATATATGACCCCTTGGTAGGACAAAGATCAAGTCCTATTTGGGTACCACAGTTGTTACTAATGAAACTATGAGTTGCTCCTGAATCAAATAATGTAACAACTGGTTTGTGATAAATAGAGAATGTACCCGATATGACAGGGGCTCCATCCGGAAGTTCTACAAGGGTGGTGAAGTTAACTCGCCCTTGCCGGACTTGCATCATCGGCCTCTTGCCCTTATTCTGGTTATTCTGATTGGAACTTTGCCCTTGATTAGGTTTTCTGGGCCGCGGACATTCTCTGATGAAGTGATCTGCACTCCCGCAATTGAAACAGCGATAAGTGCTGCTTCTCTGTTGGACTTGTTGAACATTTGGCCGTAGGCCAGATTGTTGTGGTTGTTGCGGAGGTACGGAAGGTTTATACCCTCCTTGCTGTTGAGGCAGCCTGAAAACCAATCTACCAAATGGAGCATTCCGCTGTGGCGCTCTAGGCGGTGCATTCTGAACAAATTGATACCGCGAGGGTTGAACACTCGCGGGTCCAGTGGAAATCCTTCATTTCTTTTCGGCACGGTGTGTCGTGATACAATCCTTCTGGGTCAGGGCCATGTTAACCAGCTCACTAAAGGTATTGGCCTTCACAAGGTTTAGACGTTCTTTGAGCTTAGTGCTCAAGCCCCGACGAAAGCGATGTTGCTTCTTGGTGTCACTACCACGTGATAACCCGCGTACTAACATAGGTGATTAAAAGCCTGTGCATATTGCAGTACGGTGCGGGTGCCTTGGGTGGGTGCTAAGAATTCATTCAATTTCCGCTCCATCAGTCCTTCGGGTATATGATGTGCTCTGGAAGCATTCCGAAATTCTTCCCAGGAGATAATATGGCCATCGGCTTGCATGGCACAATAATTATCCCACTAAATACGGGCAGCACCACGTAGTTGTTGGGCAGCAAAGTGAGCCTTGTTGGAGTCCGCACAGGGAATCGTAAGAAGGGCAAACTTGGATTCAATGGTGCGAAGCCAAGCATCGGCATCAAGGGGCTCCTCAACTTTGCTAAATAGCGGAGGCTAAGTACTGAAGAAATCTTGGTAGTTTGCCACCTGAGGGTGAGGATCATCACGACTCCCCCGTGATTGTTGGCATTGTTGGTTCTGCTGTACCTGTACTAGCAGATTAAGAAGTTCGGTCTGCCGAGCCATAACCTCGGCTAGATTTTGAGGTGGCGGTGGTGGTTGTTGGGAACCGCTGGCCTGATCTGCCCGGAAACCTTCCGGGGTTTCGCGCGTGGCTCCAACCATCTGAAACAAAGGAGATGTCCATTATTAACCACATAGCCTTACTCCCATTTTTAGAAGATATATCACTACTCAGATATGTAATTCGCATACTCCATTCAACCAACTTATTTTAGAAATAAGGATATTGAACAAGATAATAAAACACAAGGCTTAGATTACTTCGCAGATTCTGGTTGTCCTTAACATCGTACATCGGAAAGGTCCATACACAGGCCATCTATATTACAACAAATGGCACAAGTTCTAGATAAGCTAATCACTACCTAAGTCACTACACTTTACACTGATTACATCTAGAGAGTCGACGATTTAGACAAACTAGAAATCGTCGAGATTGCCTACAGAAGACTGACTGCCGGAAGAAGAGTAGTCTGGCTAAGGATTGGGCTCCGGGTCTCCATGCTCAGAGTCGAGATCCGAAACTCCCTCAATTTCTTCCGGGTCTTCTTCTCCACCTTCAGGTACTATAGGTGCAGCGGGAGGTACTTGTTGCTGCTGCAGTTCTTCAATGTGAGCATGGGCATCATCAGCCTCAAGGATCAGGTCGTGGATTTGCTCCTGGAGGAACTCAATGATCGTGTTGCGTTGGGTGATTATAGCATCCCGGTGAAGAATAGCCTCCTCACGTGCTGTGATAATCTCCTCCTTCTCCGTGACCAAGGCTTGAAGCTCTACTATCTGAGTAACCTATCGATCAGCATTTTGATAGTGACCCTGAGCTATGCCAATCAACTAACCCATACCACGGCGTAGCAGGATCTGATAGTGGTGTTGAACGTTCATAAACCTGATGGTACCACGGAGTGTTTCTTCAGCTGAATCTCCCAGCATATGACCATAATAAGCTATCCGAAAATTCCACTCGGGATCACTGGAATGTATTGTAGGGAATAGGCCGATAGGATACCCTGCAACTTCCATGGGATGCTAGTTACAGAAGATGTGGATGGCCTCAAGAGCTGCAGTCTCAATGGTGTCGACGAGACGATAACCAACCACATCGACCAAGATGGGCTGCCACTGAGAGTGGAAAGGGTGCTGAGGAATAGTCATTATGACTCTGCACCGCGAGACACCTTCCTCTCTATATTCCACTCCATTCTACTGGGGAGGCTCGGTGTAGAAGAATAAACTGAGTGATTCCCATAAGAGACGGGGAAAACCCTCCCAGTGCAAGGCATTAGTGTGAAGATGCCCTGCATGATCCCAAAAGACATTGGAAGAGGCCGCCATATGCAACAAGAATGCAAATGGTGAGATATATTTACACTGCTGAGAACTCACAAGGTAAATGGAACGAGACAATCGATTTTGATAACAGCAAATACTGGAAATCAGATGGATACTTAAGGTATTCAACTAAAGCTACCACAAGAATCTTATTGACCCACACTAGAGATAAACAACACGCTATACATCCTTAAAAGAACAATACATACATTGCATCTACTTATTTTATGATGGATTACGCATGCACGTATTATTTGACCTCTCAACCAAAACAACTACCGAATATCTTCGGACTTACGTGGTTAGTTTTGGTGGCATAATACATACGTCTCTCACTAATATCTAGTCGACAAGTCCTATCCGTCTTAGCCTCTTAATCGTGGTTAGTGTACCTGCAGAAAACCACAATATATATATCCAATGAACCTTTCATGCCAGCATGTCATGAAAGCGTCCCCAATCATTACTGTTCACTATAGAAACAACATCTGTACCATTACCGCCGTACAGACAACGTTAACATACGTTATCGAAACAACGTATTCACGGGGGTACCGCAAAAATGCGGGGGTATGAACAGCAATCGCCATACCCTGCGCCGAACCATATACTCCCAATATAATCAACCTAAGTTGATATATTGGTAGCATCTCAAGTAGGCCACTGCTTGAGAAATAGCATTCGGTTCGCATCACCGACGGGAAGGCTAACTCCCCAGTTAGCTGAGGATCCTTACCTTCTTACCTCTTCGTCGAAGGCATTGTTACAAATGTAAAGTTGGATTGTGCATAAATTTAAGTTTTGATAGAGAAGTAATGCTGGGAGTTAGAGTTATATATATAATATGGCCACCTCTAATTCCCTTAATAAACATCACCCTAGGGCTTTACGTACTAAGCACAGTTCTTAACGAGTCCAACGTAGTTTTGCAAAATAATTTGTTGGTCAAATTTTATACTAAAAATATTTTTAAGGCATTTCATATCTCCAGTGTACACTTGTTAGCTCTGATACCAGCTGTGGCAGAACCAACCTGAATTACACCGGCTCAAGTACGCAAGTGCTCTCTCAAGGGCTCCAACGTACTTCAAACAGTGTAATCCCTTGGCCTGTCGGATAACGTCCCGATGAATCACCGAATGCAGGATCAAACAAGGAACTTCGCACGAAGGCGAGTCCAAAGATACAATCACCATCATATTTTACATCACAGGCATTTATAATACATGGGTCGTCAAAAGTAATATCAGCTTCAACTGATAGGATTTATTACAAACCGGTTCCAGTTTTCAAGTTTACAGCAGAGGAATTTAAACCACAACCACTGTATACGTTGCTAGTACGGATATCATGCTAAGTCCTGGCATGATATCACTCGGTAGGATCAGTGTTGGCCGGGGACGGGTCCCACTCCACGGACCAACCATCGGGCAGAGTGTAAGGCCATGGCATAGGCAGAGTAGAGTACTCAGGGGATTACCTGGAACAAAAATTACAATGCAAGGTTGAGTATCCTAATACTCAGCAAGGCTTACCCGTTTTATGGTATACATAGCTATGTAACTAGACTGTGAAGGTTTAAATGGTTCTGGGTTTAGTTTTCAGCGGAAAAGCAACAAAGAGTAGATCCTTACTTTCAAATTTTAATTTTCAGGTTCTAGTTGTTTATCCATTCTAGGTAAGCAACTATAACTATTCAAGCATGGTAGAATCTTTTAAACAAACATCCTCTTTGATAACCATAAGGTTGCTCCTGTTACTCTATGTGGCAAAGGGATCAAGCAGTCTCAATCTCCGCGAGAAACGGACGATTCCTGAATCAAATTTTAGCCTTGCAAGGGTAAACCTAACTCACACGCTTGGAACATCCAATCATTGTTCCGAAGCAACCATTTGCCTCTCATTCCGACTCGTGGATCAGATCCACCACAAGCGACTACAGGACCATACGCACATCCAATGTGCAGGACGCATGTCTGTAACACGACTACATGACCATACTCCTGGTTGCCCTGCAACACGTATTCCCACACGTCAAATCGAGTAACCGGAAAAACCAAATACGAGTGGTGGGTGGTATGTCCACTCCTCGGGCCGATTGGTTACTAGGCTTACCGCTTACCATATTTCGTGGCATGTGGCTAGTACTTTCAAACGCTTAACCACCGCTACCACACACTGCGACCTTAACCAAATTCACCAACACAGACGGGGTATCATCTTAACCTTGATACTTCACATAAATCCCGTCCGTCATCCTTACAGTGATTGCAGGAATATAAACATTACACTTCCAATAAGCTTGCGAGTGACAGGCAATCACTCGACTTCTACCGGTCCTATTAGCATAGCAGCTATTCAAACCCAAGTTCTAATTATTCAATACGTTGGTTCCTAGGAAAATGCAACTAGGGTTTCCCATACAACTCCTAAGAACTTAATGCATAGGTAGATATAAATAAATATATATTGCAGTGTAAATAAAGTAGTGGGTTATGTCCGGGGCTTGCCTTCTTGAGTGGGGTCGGGGGCAGGAGTGTCAATATTTTCCGAACTTTGGTTTAGGGCTTCAGTTAGATTTCCGATGACGTTTCCGGGGTCTTCAGAAATTTCCACTTCTGATTCCGAGATTAGCTCGTAATCTCCGTCGGCGAGAGTAGTTGAGTCTATATGATATGCAAAGATGTAGTTTAAGAGATGCATACACTTTCATTTTACTTCACAATAAAGTTGCAATCCAATGAAAACACAGTTCACTCATCCCACATATCATTTACTCTTTTACCGGGCAGTCATTTATTGGGTATAAACTAACCTAGTTAGCTACATTAGACAACATGTTTCATTTTATTACAGAACAGACTACTATAGCACTAAGGTTGAAATTATAGATTAAGTTATGTCTGAGCCATGGTAAATTTATCAAGATTTATTTTTACAGAAATTAGGTCATAAGGATAAATAACCATAACACTAACATATTAAGTATTATTTATAACTACGTATACACACAAAATTTTACTCTATATTTTTGTGCATAGGTCACACTACTCAAGTTCAACACCTCAAAATATTTTCATAATTTTTAAACATCAAGAACTGCAGATATTAAATACCCAAGGTCAAATAGGCATTATCCATGATTAAACTCATTCATTATAAAATATTATGCAAGCAGTAGGTCAATTATTTTTCATAAGTACTACATGTCAAAGCACAACTAACTCATTTGGTTTTACATTTTTAGCATTTTTCTACTATTTACTAAGCATTTTATAGATCCCAACCACTTAACTTAACATTTAAATTAGAGTAAAAACTACTTAGAAATTGAAAGTCAACCTGTAAGGAAAGTTGTAAATCCTAGAACAAGAAATCCAACAAATTTTAGTTTGCATTTTTATGATTTTTCCTTGAATTGCTATGAAATTTTAAATTCTGCAGCAAAAATAACACAGGGGGGTCCCTATAGCACTATTCATATAAGTCATAAGCTTTGCAGACAGCCCCCTGGGCTTTTGTATCTTTCAACCCGAGGCCCTTGGCCGTGGTCAGAGAGGGGGTGCGAGTTTTGACCGGCCAAATCCGGCGACAGCGATCACAGGCAGCGAGGGTGGAGGGGAGTGGGAGCATCACCATGTCCTTGCGCACCTGTAGACGCTCGGGATTGAGGTGGGACGGCCTGTAGCGGCGGCACGACGAGAGCAGGCGGCCGGCGGTGGAGGAGAACGGCGGTGGAGGAGAATGGCGGCGGCGGCGCTCCGGTGGTCGTGGGCGGCGAGGAAGGGGTCGGGAAGCTTCAGGGCTGTGTGGGGAAGCTCGGTGCGGGGCCAACTGGGGTCGAGGAGGGTCGGGAAGGGGTGCTCCACGGCGAGCAGGTGGCAGCGGCGGGCGGCGGTCGTCGGCAGTGGTGCTTCGGCTGAAATTTGACGGCGTTAAGGGGCTGGTGAGCACGAGTAGGAGTTGGGGAAGCTTGCTAGAGGATCGGTGGGAGCAATGGGCGATTGGTGGCGGCTGTCCACGGCGGCCCGTAGTTCACCGGAAGGGAGGAGCGGGCGGCGGAGCCTATCGGGGCTTCGGGGTGCACACGGCAAGGGGAAAAGAGGTGGAAATGGATCAAGTATGAGCTGCTGGTGTTGCTGAGCAGAAGGGGGAGGGAAATAGAGTAGGCACGCGCGCGGAACACGGCGGCGGCGAGGGTGGCGGCCGGCGGAGGCTCGGGTGGTCGTGGCGCGTGCAAAAGAGGACAGCGGAGAGGGGAAATAGGATCGGGACAGGGGGAGAGTGACGCGTGGAGGCCGACCAAGCAGGAGGTGGAGCGGCAGCGGTGGCACAGCGGCAGCCGGGAAGGTGCTCTGCACCGGCGGCAGTGAGGAGCAGGAGAGCAGAGGGGTGCCAGAGGAAGAAGAAGAGGGGGGGGGTCCGAGGGACTCATTTACAAAACCAGAAAGTCCAGGGATCTCTCGGTAAAGTAAAATTTCCCATTGATCTAAACCCTAACGAGGAAATGCCCAAAATAGAAGTTGGAGAGTTTTTCAAACCATACAACATTACTTTAGAGTTCAAGTTCAGAAACCCAAAGTACACCGTTTAAATTTGAAGTTTTGAACAATAGTGGTATTTAAGTAAATTTTGTCCTTACTGAGGTAGATTTCATGTAGTTTTGGATATGATTGCATGTTTTCATGTAATGTCATGATGACTTGCATTCTTAAATTTTGCTCCTAAGTAAACTTTGATAGTTACTTTTATACTTCAATAATTTTGCATAAAAGGACCCATACTTTTGCATTAATCATATCTAGGTCCTTATTTCCACATAAACCCCCAAATTTCATAGAATTTAACATATCTATTATAATTTCTTTCCTATTGTGATACAAATTTGACACTTAGTGTCACATTCTTCCTATGTTTTGATTCTACCTCCCATTCTTACCCAATTAACACTAAAGGGTCCATATTTTTCAAAATTACATAAATACCCTTTCTCCTTTGTACTTAAATTTGACACACATACACAATAGCAAGCATACACACTTCACACAAAAATCTAGTGTTTATAATTCTAATTACCTGAATGTCACAGTTTTCGCATATGATGCTGAGTGGAACTACAGAATAAACTATTTTGGACATTTAGTTGGAAATTTCGCCGAAGAGACCCTCAAGACGGTGATCCGATATATGAACGCTCAGTATTGCTTCCAGTCGCTTACGCAAAAGTATACGGACGAACTAGTGAATCTAGCCCAAGATTTTCATTGGGACCTTATCCTGAAAGATGACCAGATTCATTCACTTGGTCAAGGAATTGCCGGAAGGGATACTACTATTGGACATTTGGAGGTGCAAATCTTGGAGGGTGATGCTCAGATTCTCCAGCACAACACCGTAATTGACTTTTTGCAGGAACAAGTCCATGACTTGAACCAAGAATTAGGTGATGCCCTTGGACATATTGAGATGATCCAAGAACAACAAATGCCTCCTCTTGTGCCGAATGAGTTAGAAGAAGAAGATTCAGAAGAAGAACCTGAGGAAATAGAAGACGTGTTGGAGATAGATTCCGAACATGGAGATCTAGAACCCAATCCTCAGCTCAATCATTCTTCATCCGGCAGCCATTCTTCATCTGGCAGCTAGTCTTCTGTGGGCAACCTCGATGACTTCTAGTTCATCTTTGTCGTCGATATCTTAGATGTGTTTAGTGTACCATGGTGTGACATAGGAAGTGTGTAAACTAGCTTGACCTAAGGGCCACTTGTTGTACTATATGTGGCAAGAGTAGGTATGGTTGAATGGTAATGGGTAGATTACCAAGTTGTAATATACAGACCACCAGTTATGATCTATAAATTTGAGTTTCTGTTCAGCTACCTATCGATCTGTTAATCTGTTGTGCTATCTTCATATATTTTCTCTCTGCGCGGTATATCCTGAAAATGGAAGCAAGGATAATCTGATGTGACGGACATCTTCCATATTTTTCAGATGGTTGGCGCTACGCGTGGAACTCCTGAAGGTTTCCGGCCAGACCAGGCTAGCGTTTCCCAACAACCGCCACCACCACCCCCAAATCTTGCCGATGTTATGGCTCGACAGACTGAGCTTCTCAATCTGCTAGTGCAGGCACAACAGAACCAACACCGTCAACAATCATGAGGAGGTCGTGATGACCTCAACCCCCAAGTGGCAAGCTATCAAGATTTCCTCAGCACTCAGCCCCCATTTTTCAGTAAGGCTGAAGAACCTTTGGATGCCGACGCCTGGCTTCATACCATTGAATTGAAGTTCGCCCTTCTTACTATACCATGTACGGACTCGAGCAAAGCTCACTTCGCCGCCCAGCAACTTCGCGGTGCTGCCTGCATATGGTGGGATAATTTTTGCACCATGCAGCCCGCTGGACATGTTATCTCCTGGGAGGAATTCAGGAATGCCTTCAGGGCACTTTACATTCCGGAAGGACTACTGGAGTGGAAGTTAAATGAATTCTTGGCACTTACCCAAGGCACTCACACGGTACTGCAGTATGCACAAACTTTTAATCATCTGTGCCAATATGCAGGCTATCATGCGGACAATGATGCCAAGAAACAGGATCGTTCCCGTCGTGGCCTCAGTACCAAACTCAAGGAACGCCTAAACCTTGTGAAGGCTAATACTTTCAGTGAGCAGGTTAATATGGCCTTAACTCAGGAGGATTGCATCACAGCACATCGTGCCGAGAAGAAACGAAAGACCCCCACTGGATCCTCAAGTGCTCAGTCACCGAGGTATTGTGTGGTTCCCAACGCACCAATCAGAGCACCGTAGCGGAATGCCCCACCTAGCAGATCTGTCTTCCGGCCGCCCCAACAGCAAGGAGGATATAGACCTCCCGTGCCTCCGCAACAGCCGCAACAGTTTGGCCCACGGCCAAATAATCAACCGTTTCAGCAGAGGAGCAGCACCAACCGCTGTTTCAATTGCGGTAGTGCGGACCACTTCATCAAAGATTGTCCTCAGCCGAGGAAGCCTAATCAAGGGCAGAGTTCTAATCAGAACAACCAGGGCAAGGGAAGGAAGCGAGTAATGCAAGTCCGGCAAGGGCGAGTCAACTTCACCACTCTTGCAGAACTTCCAGAAGGAGCCCCCATAATGATGGGTACATTTTCTATCGACTATAAACCCATTATTATCCTATTTGATTCCGGTGCAACCCATAGTTTTATTAGCAACAAATGTGGTGCCCGAGTGGGACTTGATTCTTGTCAAGCCAAGGGGTCGTACATGATTTCTACCCCAGGGGGAAAGATTGATTCCAATCAACTGATTAGATATGTGCCAATACAGTTGGGTAGTATGGTGATAAAAACTGATTTGGTTTTACTCCCTTTAGAGGGTATGGATCTCATACTTGGGACGGATTGGATGACAAAACATAAGGTGTTGTTAGATATCGCCTCCTGAGTTATTAAGATTGATTCACCATATGATGGAGCCACTACCCTCTATCTACCCCAACAAGAGTATTTTCACTCTTGCGTTTATGCAACCACAGACATCAAATTAGAAGACATACCTATAGTCTGTGAGTATCCCGATGTCTTTCCAGACGATTTGCCTGGAATGCCACCAGATCGGGATATCGAGTTCATTACTGAGCTCCAACCTGGCACAGCTCCTATTTCTAAGAGACCATATCGAATGCTGCCCAATGAATTGGCCGATCTAAAAATCCAACTTCAAGATCTTCTGGACAAGGGTTTCATACGCCCAAGTGCTTCACCTTGGGGATGCCCTGCTCTCTTTGTAAAGAAAAAGGATAATAGCTTAAGGCTATGTGTCGACTATAGTCCACTCAATGCGGTCACTATCAAAAATAAGTACCCTCTTCCCCGCATTGATATCTTATTTGACCAACTAGCTGGAGCCAAAGTCTTCTTTAAGATTGATCTACGCTCTGATTACCATCAGATCAAAATCAAGCCTAGCGATATTCCAAAAACAGCTTTCTCGACAAGATATGGACTTTATGAATATCTGGTTATGTCTTTTGGTCTCACTAATGCACCAGCATACTTTATGTATCTTATGAATTTAGTCTTTATGCCGGAGATTGATAAATTCGTCGTGGTTTCAATCAACGATATTCTAAAATACTCTAAGACTGAAGAAGATCATGCTAATCATATATGTGTCGTTCTTCAACGACTACGTGATCACTGCCTTTATGCCAAATTTTCTAAATGTGAGTTCTGGCTTGATAGTGTGAAATTTCTGGGACATACTATCTCCAGTGAAGGCATATCGGTTGATCCCACTAAAGTTCAAGAAGTTATGGATTGGAAGCCTCCAACTTCGGTCCATCAAATCCATAGTTTCCTTGGATTGGCAGGATATTATCGCCGATTCATTCCAGACTTCTCCAAAATAGCCAAACCCATGACTGAGCTACTCAAGAAAGAGATTAAATTCCATTGGGATGATAAGTGTGAAGAAGCATTTCACACACTGAGAAAACTTCTAACCACTGCTCCAGTGCTAGCTCAGCCAGATAGTACCCAGCCTTTCGATGTCTATTGTGATGCTTCCGGAATCGGGCTTGGTTGTGTTCTTATGCAAAACAACCGGGTCATTGCTTATGCTTCCAGAGCACTCCGGAATCATGAACAAAATTATCCAACCCATGATCTTGAGTTAGCAGCTGTTATTCATGCTCTCAAGATTTGGAGACATCATCTTATGGGCGCCAAGTGTAACATTTACACTGACCATAAGAGCCTCAATTACATCTTTACTCAAGCTGACCTAAATATGAGGCAAAGGCGTTGGTTAGAACTAATCAAGGACTATGATCTTGAGGTGCACTACCATCCCGGCAAAGCTAATGTGGTTGCGGATGCACTAAGCCGCAAGGCATTGTCATTTCTTAACCATAGAAATCTTCAGTGAAACTCTCTGTTATCAAATAAGGAAACTCAATCTGGAGATCATTCCTCAAGGTAGTCTGAATCTCCTATCTATTGAACCTACTCTTCAAGATAGAATCATCATTTCGCAAATGCATGATGAAGGCATCAAAATTGTCAAACATAAACTATATCAAGGAGAAGGAAAATATAGGTATTTCCACATGGATCATCAAGGAGTTCTATGGTTCAACAATCGTATTGTTGTACGTAAGAATCATCAACTTCGTAAACAAATCCTTGATGAAGCACATCTGTCCAAATTTTCTATTCATCCTGGTAGTACTAAAATGTATCAAGATCTTAGGCAAAACTTTTGGTGGACCAGGATGAAAAGAGAAATTGCTAAGTATGTATCGGAATGTGATACATGCCAGAGAGTCAAAGCCAGTCATCTAAAGATATCTAGTACACTCCACCCACTACCCATTCCATCGTGGAAGTGGGAAGACATCAGTATGGATTTCATCGTTGGTCTTCCCAACACATCTCAGAAACATGACTCTATCTGGGTAATCATTGATAGACTTACCGAAACCGCTCATTTTCTTCCCGTGCATACAACTTATACTGCTAAGAGGTATGCCGAAGTCTATCTCAGTCAAATTATTCGTCTGCATGGTGTCCCTAAGACAATCATTTCTGATCAAGGGGCATAATTCATTGCACGCTTCTGGGAGCAATTGTAGTCTTCACTCGGAACCAAGCTGATTCGAAGCTCTACATACCATCCACAAACTGACGGACAGACTGAGCGAGTTAATCAGATTCTTGAAGACATGCTCCGAGCTTGTATCATTCATTATGGTACAAACTGGGACAAATATCTCGCCTTGGCTGAATTTTCTTACAACAACAGCTATCAGTCCAATATCCAAATGGCTCCATTTGAGGCATTGTACAGTCGAAGATGTCGAACTCCTTTGAGTTGGTCTGAGACCGGTGAACGCCAAATCTTTGGACCAGACTTAGTTACCGAAGCTGAAAATAAGGTCAAGATTATCCAAGCCAACCTTAAGCCAGCCCAGTCTAGACACAAAAGTTTTGCGACCAAAGAAGAAAACCCTTACAATTCCAAATAGGAGATCATGTCTATCTTCGGGTATCTCCTACTAAGGGTGTTCAACGTTTCGGCATAAAGGGAAAATTAGCACCCCGATATGTCGGACCTTTCGAAATTACTGAAGCCTGTGGCCCAGTGGCTTATAGACTTCATCTTCCTTCTCAGTTGACTGCCATTCATGATGTCTTTCATATATCTCAACTCAAGAAATGCATCAAAGTGCCTACTGAGATCATTGAACAAGAAGCCATAGAGATCGAGCCTGATCTATCTTATGTCGAACGGCCCATTCAAATTCTAGATACCAAAGAAAGAGTCACTAGGAGAAAGAATATTAAGATGTATAAAATCTTGTGGGACCACCATACCATTGATGAAGCTACCTGGGAGACTGAAGATTATCTTCAAAGAAACTTTCCCGAGTTTCTTAAGAATCCTTATGTAATCACATTCCATATCTACCATTCCTGTAATCTCAGGACGAGATTCCTTTTAGGGGGGAAGGTTGTGACACCCTAGGTGTCCAAAATCGTAAAATATTAGGAAAGGATGTAAAATGTATATATTAAAATGTGTGAAATTTGAGTGTATATGTGAAAATAAGGACTTGTGTGTAATTATTTCAAAAATATGAGTCCTTTTGTGTAAAATGTTTGAATTACAAAGGTAACTCTTAAATTTCACTAGGGGTCAAAGTGTAAAAATGTTTGTCATCATTACATTACCTGAACTTGCAATTAAGTCCAAAAATACATGAAATTTATCTAACTTTGGACAAAAACTTTGAAAAGTTTAAGTTGAGTACAAAGTGTTAAAATAAAGCTCCATCCCTTGAGTTTTTGTAGTTGAACCCTAAATAGAAGTTGTAGGGTTTGAAAAGTTCTACAACTTTTATTTTGACCATTTTCCCATTTAAGCTTTAGAACAGTGGGAAATTTAGGTTTACATTGAGGTCCCTAGAATTTTTAAAATCTCACAACAGCCCATAGCGCCCCCCCCCCCCCCGGTTCTTCTTCCTCCTCTGCTTCCCCTCTGCCGCGCGACTGCGCCGCCGCAGGCCGTCATGCCACGCCGCCCGAGGCTCCCACCTGCCACCCCTAACCCCCACGTGTCGCCCCCGAGCCCGCCCACCACCTCCTCTCCTTCCTACTGGCTTCCCTCGAGCGCGCCACGCCGCCGCCCGAGCCGCCAGCAGCTACTTGCCATCGCCGCTGCTGCTCACTGTCGCTGGCACTCTGCTGGTGCCATTTACTACTCTAGTAGCTCCCCTGCGTCGCCTCTAGGCCGGCCGCCGCTCTAGCTCCTCCCCTCTGGCTCTTCCCTGCGCGTGCCACGCCGCCCCGCCTCTGCTCGAGTTCTGCCCGGCCGCCACTTGCCGTCGTCGTGCCTAGCCCCCGTGCGTGCTTCCCCACCCTTCATGGCTGGTATAAAACACTCAATAGCTTCTCCTCCCTCCATTTCGCTCTCTCCGGCACTCGCATTCCACGCCGAGCTTTGAATCCACCGTCGCCAGTCGAGTTCTTCTCCGGCGACCTCTCTGCTCGCCGTGGGTAGACCACCCCAGCTCCTCCCGATCCACGACAGCCCCTCCTCTAGCTTCGCCGTGATCTCGTGAAGCTCACCAGCACCTCCATCGCCACCCTTAAGCACTGCATGCACCTCATTGACGAGCTCCCCCTTCAAGGCCGTACCGGGTCGCCGTGGGAATGCATCTTTCCGACCGTCCTAGCTCCCGACAAGCCGCTCAGGATAACCGCCTCGACCCCCTGAAGCTTTTCCCCTACCTCCGATCCACCGCCGGTGAGCCACCACGCTGGAACACTACCGCTGGGATCAAGCTCCATCGCCGCAGCCTCGGTTCACTGCCGTTCCACCCCCTCCGGTCACCCCCGACCTGCGCATCACCCCTAGCAAGGTTCGCCCTAGTTCCTTGAACCTTCCTGGCTGGTTCCCCCTCGCTGCCGGCGACCGCCGTCACCAGAATTTGGCCGGCACATCTCAGCCTCTCTGTCCCGATGAGCAAGGACCCAATTGCGTTGACTTGAATCTTCTCGAGGGCCTGGCTGCAAGATTCAAGTCCCTCCCCTCATTTCAAAATTAGTGATCTTTGGAAATTTGTAGAAACTTGTAGGAAATTCAGAAGAATGTGAAACCAGTTTTGTTTGAATCCTTGAAGTGAATTCTACAACTTTTTTGTTATAACCTTGAACTGATTAGGTAAATATTTTGAATGAGAATAAATACTAGGAAATGGGTGTGTTAATTAGATCTTTTGATTCATAGCTGTGCTGTTAATGAAATTTGAAACATAAGGTGTGTATCCCATGTATAGTCTAATGTAAAATTTGTAGACTCATAACTGTTTTCTAGCTATAGTATTCAAGTATCTTTGTTTTAAATTGATGAGAGCTTTAGGATTTAGTTAAGGGTGAATCTGTTAGTGCTTGTAGCTGAAATTTTTACCCTAACATTATTTCGGTATGTATAATCTATGATAAAAATTTGAACATCAGTAACATAGAGTAGCTTAAGTTATGAATTTAGGCTTAGATTCAAAGATAATCCAAAAATAATAAGTTCTGGTTTATAAAAATTTATGAAATTAAGTTAGAGAGTTAATTTTCAGTAGTCTATTATGTTCACAAAATTTCAGCACAAGATATAGTGTAAAACTTCTGTTATAAATAGATCTTAATATCATAATGCTAATTTTGTTTATTTTATAGCATAATTGCTATAGGGATAAAAACTTTGATAAAATTACAGTAGCTTAGATACAGATCAACTTGTCCCTAGTAAAAATTTCAACTTCATTACTGCAATAAATTAGTCTATAAAAATAGTTCATGTTTATAAATGCAACATTTGATTGAATTAGCTACTAAATAAAATATTCTAGGAATGTTGTGATAAACTTATTCAAATTAGTAATCATTCCTAACTTAAGGTTTTAATATTAACCAAGAATTTAAATAATAATTTTTTAAAGAAGACCATTAGTCTAATTGATAAAATTTAGGGGCATTAGTTAAATAAAGTAGGATCTTTTCCCAATGCCACTTAATGTAATTAGTATAGTTGCTTAAGGTAACTTAACAAGTTATTTAGTGTAATTAGGTAATTATGTTCATACTCGATAAATGGTTGCCCAACATAAGAATGAATGAGATGCTGCTAAATAGAATGTTTGTTTGTTGGATTGCAACTTTATCGTGAAATAAAAGCATGAACATTTCTCAATTATAATGTTTGCATATCATATAGACTCGACCACTCTCGCTGACGAAGACTACCAGTTGATCCCAGAACTAGAAGGGGATAATTCTGAAGGCCCCGGGAACACTATCGGAGATATAAATGAAGCCCCAAACCCCGGTTCGGGAAGTTTTAATATTGACATCTGTGACCCCAACCCCACCAACGAAGGCAAGCCCCGGACATAAACCGCTATTTTTGCTACACTGCAATTTATACATTCATATATATCTACTTGTGCATTAAGTTTCTAGGATTTTTATTGAAACTTTAGTTGCATATTCGTAGGAACCTATGTATTGAATACTAGAGACAGAGTCCGACTAGCTGCTAAGCTAATAGGATCGGTAGAAGTCGAGTGATTCCCTGTCACTCGCGAGCTTTATAGGAGTTGCAATGTTTACATTCCTGCAACCACTATAAGGATGACGGACGGGGTTGTGATTATGATTCATGACCTTGGTAAAAACCCCGTCCGTGTTGATGAAAATTTGATAAGGTCGCAGTGTGTGGTAGCGGTGGTTAAGCGTTTGAAAGTACTAGCCACATGCTGCGAAATATGGTAAGCGGTAAGCCTAGTAACCAATCGGCCTGAGAAGTGGACATACGCCCCACCACTCATAATTTGGTTTTTCACACGCACCGACGTGCGGGAGTACGTTCTGCATAGCGGACAGGAGTACGATCATATAGTCGTGCTATAGATGTACATCCTGCACATTGGATGTGCGTATGGTCCTACAGTCGCTTGTGGTGGCACTGATCCACAAGTCAGAATGAAAGGCAAACGGTCCTACATTCGCTTGTGGTGGCACTGATCCACGATTCGGAATGAAAGGCAAACGGTTGCTTCGAAACAATCATTGGATGTTCCAAGCGTGTGAGTTAGGTTTGCCTTGCAAGGTTTTGAAATTCGATTCAGAATCGTCCGTTTCTCGCGGAGATTGAGACTGCTTGATCCCTTTGCCACATAGAGTAACAAGAGCAACCTGATATTGGTCAAAGATGATGATTGTTTAAAGGATTCTACCACGCTTGAATAGTTATAGTTGCTTACCTAGAATGGATAATCAACTAGAATCTAAAAGCTAAAAGTTGAAATTAAGGATCTACTCTTTGTTGCTTTTCAGCTGAAATCTATACCCAGAACCATTAAAAGCCTTCATAGTCTATTTACATGGCTAAGTATACCATGAAACGGGTAAGCCTTGCTGAGTATTAGCATACTCAGCCTTGCATTGTGACTTTTGTTCCGGGTAATCCCCCTGAGGACTCTACTCTACCCGTGCCATGGCCCTATGCTCTTCCCGATGGTTGGTCCATGGAGTGGGATCCGTCCCCAGCCAACACAGGTCCCTCCGAGTGATGTTGAGCATGGGCTTAGCTCAAACATCCGTTGTGCAACGTCTGGTAGTATCGCGATTTGTTTTCCGCTGTAGATACTTTAACCTAAATAGTGTTGTACAAATTCGTACTAGCTAGGTCTTGCTACGATGTTTGAATGCTAATGTAATATTATGCCTATGATGTAAAAATGGTTGGCAGTTGTATCTCTGGACTCGCCTTCGTGTGAGGTACCTAGTTTTGATCCTGTGATAGGTGGTTTTATCGGGACTTTACCCGACAGACCATGGGGTTACACCGTTTGAAGTGCGGTTGAGCTTTTAATGCCTTCCGAGAAAGGATCAGCGCATTTGAGCCGGTGTAATTCAGGTTGGTTCTGCCACAAATGGATATCCTACTAGGCGTGGATTGGATGACTAGGCACCGAGTATCATTAGATATCTCTTCCCGAGCAGTTGAGATAGACTCACCTTACCAAGGCACTACTATTCTCTATCTCTCACAATCGAAGTATATCAACTCTTGTGCCTATCCTGTAGAAGGGATCAAGTTAGAGGACATCCCTATTGTATGTGAGTACCCAGATATTTTTTCGGATAATTTGCTTGAGATGCCTCCGGATAGGGACATTGAGTTTGTTATAGAGCTACAGCCTGGCACAGCCCCCATCTCTAAGAGGCCATATCGTATGCCACCTAATCAGTTGGCAGAATTGAAAATTCAACTTCAGGATCTCCTTGATAAAGGTTTTATTCATCCAAGTGCTTCACCATGGGGATGCCCCGCCCTATTCGTGAAGAAAAAGGACAATAGTCTAAGGTTATGTGTAGACTATTGCCCTGTGGCAGAACCGTCTGAATTATTCCGGTTCAAGTGCGCTAGTCATCGCTATACAGACGATACTAACTCAACGCACTTCAAACGGCACAACCCATTGGTCTGTCGGGTCTCCGCCCGATACAACCACGGTTCAAAAGGATCAATGCAGGTTTAACTCGCACGAAGGCGAGTTTACAATCACATAGCAGCTTACCAACTTTTAATTTATAGAATTAATAAACATTATTACATACCGTTTCGAACTTAAGGTAAATTTATTTAAACATTGTTTAAAAACCACAAGCTATGCAAGCTTGTGCCAGAGTAACAGCAGAAGAAAAATTAACACGCGACTACACACGTCGCGAAAGTTGACACCACGTTCAGCTCGAAACCTGGTGTCATTCCGGAGGGTCATTGCCAGCCGAGGACGGATCCCACTCCACGGACCATCCACATGGAACAGAGAATGGCCAGACAGGACTATCCGTTTGGTTTTCTCCGGCCATACCTGAAAGATAGACTAGCAAGATTGAGTATACTAATACTCAGCAAGACTTAACCGAGATTGGGTATACTTAGCCCATAACTAGACCATGGAGGATTAGAGAGGTTCTGGTTTCCCCTCTAATTTTCATGTTTTAGCTTTCAGATTCAAGTTTTATTAACCATTCTAGGTAAGCACCTATACTAGACAAACAAGGTAGAGATTAGCATCCATCAAGATTATCTCAACAATAGTTACCGTTCTTACTCTATGTCATAGAAAGAGCAGGCAGTCTCAATCTCCACGAGAAATGGATGATTTTGAATCGAATTTCAAACCTTGCAAGGGTAAACCTAACTCCAACGTTCAGAAACTTAACTTTCCGAACAACCGTTTCCATCATATTCCGGGTTATGGATCAGGGCCACCACAAGCGACTGCAGGACCGTACGCACATCCAATGTGCAGGACGTACGTCTGTAGCGCGACTACATGATCGTACTCCTGTCTGCTACGCAGAACGTACTCCCACACGTCGGTGCGTGTGTACAACAAAAACCAATTAATCGAGTGGTGGAGACATGTCCATTTGCCGGGCCAATCCGGTACTAGGCTTACCGCGTACCATATTTACGCCATGTGGCTAGTACTTTCAAACGCTTGACCACAGCTACCACACACTGCGACCTTATCAACTTTTATCAACACAGACGGGGTAATCTTCCAAGTCATGATACCGTACATGACCCCGTCCATCATCCTTATAGTGATTGCAGAATAGTAAACATTCAACTCCTATATCGTGTGAGTGATAGGAAATCACTCGACTTCTGCCGGTCCTATTAGCAGAGCATCTATTCGATAAGAACTGAAGCTCAATACAAAGGTTCCTAGGATTCATGCATCTAGGGTTCCAATTCAACTCCTAGACTTAATGCATATATATAAGGATAAAACTGTATAAGTGAAGTAATTTAAAATACTGGGTTATGCATCGGGGCTTGCCTTCTTGAGCGGGGCTAGGGTCAGTGGTGTCAGAGACTTCCGAACTTTGGTTCGGGGCTTCAGTTATAACCTCGGCGACGTTTGCAGGATCTTCAGAACATCCTTGCTCGTGTTCCGAAACTAGCTCTTAGTCTCCGTCATCGAGTGTCGCTAACTCTACATGATATGCAACAATTTGATTTAGATGGTTCTTGAATTAAGAATTTTACTGCACGATAAAGTTGCAATCTAACAACTTATAGGTAAAGCATCACAAAGCAAAGGTTTGAATTTCAAGAATTTGAATCTACTCCTTATAAATTAAACCTATGATAACAACTTTTATTTGTAGTTTGAAATCTACAGAGGCTCTAGCCTTAAATTTTTGTGGGTAAGCTCACCTCTAATGGGTGAGCTTACTATGAATTTTTCATAATTTGCTGAAAACAGAAATTAAAGCATTTGAATTAAGTTCAAACTTTCAAGTTTAAATTTAAATCTTAGGCAAATCAGTGCTATAAATCTTGAAACTTTTACTATGAGCTACTCAACTACAGAACATCATATGGTAAAAAATCTAAGCATAAAAACCTTAGTAGCATGCTTGAATAAATTTAAACCATTTCAAGCTTGATTTGCATAAGTTCAAATTAGTTTAAGCTAGAGTTCAGTACTATAGTTGAAAATTTCACACAAGCTTATTCATAACATAACCAGTTTACACACCAAAAATCACAAACAATGGAGCTAGCATGCAAAAGTTATGCTCAAACTACCCTTTTGTTAAACTTTAAAATAACTCAAAAATCATTTAGTTTCAAACCATACTTTAGTAACAAAAGTAGTCGAGTCCAACTTCTAGAGTACAACAAAACTTGTTTGATAATTTTTGGAATTTTCTACAAATTTCTACAAATTTTCCAAGACCCTTGATTTGGAATTGAGGGGAGGGACTGGAATCTTGCAGCCAAGCCCTCGGGAAGATTTAAATCATTGCAATTGGGTCCCTGGTTCATCAGGACATAAAGGTTGAGATGTGCCAGCCAAATTTTGGTGACGGCGGTCGCCGGCGGTGAGGGGAAACCAGTCAGGAAGGTCCAGGGGACTGGGGCGGTCCTAGCTAGGGGTGATGTGATGCTCGGAGTTGACCGGAGGGGGTGGAACGGCGGTGAACAGAGGCGGCGGCGGTGGAGCTCAACCACGGTGGTGGTGTTCCAGCGTGACAGCTCACCGGTGGTGGATCAGAGGTGGGGGAAAAGCTCCAGGGAAGCAAGACGGTCTGAATGATCACCTTGGCGAGGGTTGCGGTGGTCGGGCGGATGGGTTCCCACGGCGACCGTGATGACGGTGGAAGAGAAGGTCACCGGCAAGCGTCGGGATGGCAAAATTGGAGCTCAAAAGTAGTCGAGTGAAGGGCGGTGAGTTTCACGGGATCATGGTGAAGCTAGAGGAGGGGCTATCATGGATCGGGAGAAGCTGTGGTGATCTGCCCACGGTGAGCAAAGAGATCGTTGGAGAAGAACTGGAGCGGCGATGGTGGATTTGAAGTCCGGTGTGAAATGCGAGTGCAAGAGAGAGCGAAATGGAGGAGGAGAAGCTACTGAGTGTTTTATACCAGCAAGGAAGGGTGGGGAAGCACGCACGGGGGCTAGGCACGATGGCGGCAAGGTGGCAGCCAGGCTGAACTTGAGCAGAGGCGGGGCGGCGTAGAGTGCATGAGAGGAAACTAGAGGGGAGGAGCTAGAGTGGCGGCCGGCCAGGAGATGACGCGTGGATGCTACGCGAGTAAACAACGGTGCCGGTGGAGCTGCAGCGGCGGTGAGCTATGGCGGCTACGGCAAGCAGCTGCTGGCGGCTCGGGTGGCGGCGTGGCGCGCTTGGGAGAGGCCAGCAGGGGAGCTAAGGCGGTGTGCGAGCTCAGGGGCAACGCGTGGAGCGGCGCTGGAGCAGGAGAGAACCTCAGGCGGCGCGGCACGAGGGCCTGCGGCGGCGCTGTCGCGCGGTAGGGGAGAGCAGAGGAGGAAGAAGAACAGGGGGGGCTAGGGGCTGATTTGCAAATTCAAAGGTTTCAGGGACCTTGCTGTATACCAAAATTACTCACTGTTCTAAAGCTCAAATGAGGAAATGGTAAAAATAAAAGTTGTAGAAATTTTTAAACCCTAAAACTTTTATTTAGGGCTCAACACCAAAAACTCAAAGAATAGAACTTTATTTTAAAACTTTGGACTCAACTCAAACTTTTCAAAGTTTTTGTACTAAGTTAGGTAAATTTCATGCAACTTTGGACTTAAATGCAAGTTTAGGTAATGTAATGATGACTAACATTTTTACAGTTTGACCCCTAGTGAAATTTAAGAGTTACCTTTGTAAATCAACCATTTACACAAAAGGACTCATATTTTTGAAATAATTACATCTAGGTCCTTATTTTCAATATGCACTCAAATTCACACACTTCAATATATACATTTCACATCCTTCCTAATATTTTACGATTTTGACACCTAGGGTGTTACAACCTTCCCCCCTAAAAGGAATCTTGTCCCGAGATTACAGGAATGGTACAGTTTGGAAATGGATACCTATGGAGTTTTAAGAAAATCAGGGAAATTCTTCTGAAGATAGTGTTCAGTTTCCCAGGTAGCTTCTTCAATGGTATGGTGGTCCCACAAAATCTTATACATCTTAATCTTCCTTCTCCTAGTGACCCTTTCTTTGGTATCTAGAACTTGAATGGGCCATTCGACATAAGATAGATCAGGTTCGATTTTGATGGCTTGATGATCAATGATCTCAGTGGGCACTTTGATGCATTTCTTGAGTTGGGATATATGAAAAACATCATGAATGGTGGCCAACTGAGAAGGAAGACAAAGTCTATAAGCCACTGGGCCACAGGCTTCGGTGATTTCGAAAGGTCCGACATATCGGGGTGCTAATTTTCCCTTTATGCTAAAACGTTGAACACCCTTAGTAGGAGATACTCAAAGATAGACATGATCTCCTACTTGAAATTGTAAGGGTTTTCTCCTTTGGTCTGCATAATTTTTCTGTCTAGACTGGGCTGCCTTAAGGTTTGCTTGAATAACCTTGACCTTATCTTTGGCTTCGGTAACTAGATCGGGTCCGAAGATTTGGCGTTCACCGGTCTCAGACCAACCCAATGGAGTTTGGCATCTTCAAGCGTACAATGCCTCAAAGGGGGCCATTCAAAGAATGGACTGATAGCTATTGTTATAAGAAAATTCGGCCAAGGCTAGACATTTGTCCCATTTGTACCATAATGAATGATACAAGCTCGGAGCATGTCTTCAAGGATCTGATTAACTCGCTCAGTCTGTCCATCAGTTTGTGGATGGTATGCAGAGCTTCGAATCAGCTTGGTTCCGAGAGAAGCTTGCAATTGCTCCCAGAAGCGTGCAATGAACTGAGCTCCACGATCAGAAATGATCATCTTGGGCATGCCATGGAGTTGAATGATTTGGTCTAGATAGATCTCAGCATACTTTTTGGCGTTGTAAGTAGTATGCACGGGAAGGAAATAGGCAGTCTTGGTTAATCAATCAACGATTACCCAAATAGAGTCATGTCTTTGGGAGGTGTTGGGTAAGCCAACGATGAAATCCATACTGATATCCTCCCACTTTCACGAGGGAATGGGTAGAGGTTGAAGAATACCAGCAGCTTTTAGATGACTGGCTTTGACTCTTTGACAAATATCACACTCCGAGACATACTTTGCAATTTCTCGCTTCATACGAGTCCACCAAAAGTTCTGTTTTAGATCCTGGTACATCTTGGTACTGCCAGGGTGCATGGAGAATTTGGACAAGTGGGCCTCGTCCAATATCTGTTTATGAAGGTTATGGTTCTTAGTACTCCTTCGGGATCCACTTGAAAGCACTTGTACTTTTCTTCTCCTTGTGCTAACTTCTGTTTGATGGTTCTAACCCCTTTGTCACGCTGTTGCGCCAGAATGATGTTATCCTTAAGCGTAGTTTCAACTGAGAGATGGTGCAAACTACCTTGAGGAATGATCTCAAGATTGAGCTTCCGCATCTCCCAACAAAGAGTCTCATTGAAAGCTTCCATTGACAAGCAAGAGCAATGTGATTTGCGGCTAAGTGCATCTGCAATGACATTGGCTTTGTCGGGATGATAGTGTACTTCTAGATCATAATCCTTGATAAGCTCTAGCCAACGTCTTTGCCTCATATTTAGATCTGCTTGTGTGAAGATGTACTTGAGGCTTTTATGGTCAGTATAGATATGGCACTTTGTACCCATCAAATGATGCCTCCAAATCTTAAGTGCATGGATGACAGCTGTGAGTTCAAGATCATGAGTAGGATAGTTCTGTTCATGGGTCCTGAGTGCTCGGATGCATAAGCAATTACTTGGTTGTCTTGCATAAGCACACAACCAAGTCCGATTCCGGAAGCATCACAATAGATGTCAAAAGGTTTGGAAACATCTGGTTGAGCCAGGACTGGGGCAGTAGTGAGATGTGCTCTGAGGGTGTGGAATGCATCCTCACATTTCTGATCCCAGTTGAATGTAACTCCTTTCTTTAGCAGTTCGGTCATAGGTTTGGCTATTCTTGAGAAGTCAGGAATGAAACGACGATAATAGCCAGCTAGACCAAGAAAACTGCGGATTTGATGAACGCACGTAGGCGGTTTCCAGTCCATCACTTCTTGGACTTTACTTGAATCAACGGATATACTTTCACTGGAGATGTTATGTCCCAGAAACTTAACGGTATCCAGCCAGAATTCGCACTTGGAGAATTTGGCATACAAGTGGTGGTCTCTTAATCTTTGAAGAACAACACGGAGATATTTCGCATGATCTTCCGGATTTTTAGAGTAGATCAGAATATCATCAATAAAGACCACTATGAATTTATCAAGTTCTTGCATGAAGACAGAATTCATGAGATACATGAAGTATGCTGGAGCATTGGTAAGACCAAATGACATGACCAGATATTCATAGAGTCCATATCTGGTGGAAAAGGCTATTTTTGGAATGTCACTTGGCCTGATCTTGATTTGATGATATCCGGAGCGAAGGTCAATCTTAGAGAATACCTTGGCTCTAGCTAACTGATCGAATAGAATGTTAATGCGGGGCAGAGGATACTTATTTTTGATGGTTACCGCATTGAGAGGACGATAATCTACACATAGGCTTAAGCTATTGTCCTTCTTCTTCACAAATAGGGCTGGACAACCCCATGGTGAAGCACTTGGATGAATGAAACCTTTATCAAGGAGGTCCTGAAGTTGGATTTTTAACTCTGCCAACTCATTGGGTGGCATACGATAGGGCCTCTTAGAGATGGGGGCTATGCCGGGTTGGAGTTCTATGATAAAATCAATGTCTCTGTCCGGGAGCATTCCAGGCAAGTCACCTAGAAAAACATCTGGATATTCGCAAACAATAGGGATGTCCCCCAACTTGATCCCTTCTACAGTGTAGGCACAAGAGTTGTTGTACTCCCGTTGTGGAAGATAGAGAATAGTAGTTTCATGATCAGGTGAATCTATCTCCACGGCTCGGGAAGAGATATCCAAAGATACTCGGTGCCTAGTCATCCAATCCATGCCTAGGAGGACATCCATTCCTTCTAGGCCCAAAAACAGTAAATCTGTTCTTACCAGACTTCTACCCAACTGAATTGGCACACTTCTACAAACTTGGTTTGAGGAAATTTTACCGCCAGGAGTTGCTATCATATAGACTCCTTGAGTTGGGTAGAAATCTAGGCCTACTTTTGTTCCACACTTGGGACTGATAAAACTATGGGTTGCACCAGAATCAAAAAGTATAATCATAGGTTGATGGTTTATAGAGAAAGTACCCGTCATTATTGGCGCACCCTCAGGGAGTTTGGAGAGAGTTGTGAAGTTCACCCTCCCCTGGCGGACTTGCACTATCTTCTTCTTTCCCTTATTGTTCGGGTTGGATGGTTGCCCTTGAAAAGATCTTCTGGGTTGAGGGCAATCCTTAATGAAGGGACGGCTGCCGCAATTGAAATAATGATAGTTGTTGTTTCCTTGATTGGGTGGCAGAAAGCTCAGCCACGGGCCTTGCTGCTGTTGTTGCTGGGATTGTGGTGTCGGTGGCCGATTGAATCGATCCTGCTAAGATGGCCTAGCTGCCCATCTGCCTGGTAGATTGTTCCGGGGCGGTGCTTGGGTAGCAGGGTTCTGGACCAACCGATACCTTGACGGTTGCGTATTTGTGGGTCCCATGGGTGTCTTCCGTTTCTTTTCTGCCCGGTGGGCTGAGATGCAATCCTCTTGGGTAATGGCCATATTGACCAGTTCGTTGAAGTTGTCGGCCCTTACCAGGTTCAACCGTTCCTTAAGCTTTGTGTTTAGGCCTCGACGGAAGTGATCTCGCTTACGGGCATCAGTATCTGCATGATAACCCGCATACTGGCACAGGTGACTGAAAACCTATGCATACTGCATAACAGTGCGGGTTCCTTGGGTCAAAGTCAGGAATTCATTGAGCTTTCGCTCAATAAGTCCCTCTGGAATGTGGTGTGCTCTAAAAGCGGTCTGAAATTCATCCCATGTGACGACATGACCAGCCGGCTGCATGGAGTAGTAATGGTCCCACCATATGCGGGCAGTGCCGCGAAGTTGTTGTGCCGCAAAGAGTGCCTTGTTCGTGTCTGAGCATGGTGCAGACAATAATGCGAATTTGGACTCTATAGTGTGGAGCCATGCATCAGCATCGAGGGGCTCGTCTGCTTTATGGAATAATTGGGGCTAGGTACTGAGAAAATCTTGGTAACCAGCCGATAGATGTTCATCATGATCTCGGGATGGGTGATGAGACTGGTTCATCTGGGCCTGCACTAGCTGGTTAAGGAGTTCTGTCTGTCATGCCATGACTTCTGCTAGATTTGGCGGGGCTGGTGGCGGTTGTTGGGAACCGCTAGCTTGGTCTGGCCGAAAACCTTCCGGGGTTCCACGTGTAGCTCCAACCATCTGAAACAAAGGAGATGTCCATTACCAACCATATCCTTACTCCTATTTTCAGAAGGTATACCACTGCTAAACAGATATGTAGTTTACATATTCTGTTTAACCAACTCATTCAAGGTGCCAAGATATGGAATCTAGTCAACGGAACACAAGGCTTAGATTATAGAGCAAACACTGGTTGTCCTTAATACATTACATCAGGGTGGTCCGAGTGCTACAGGTCAAACCATACGTACACAGGCCATCTATGTTACAGCAAATGGCCCTAGGTCTAGGTAGACTACTCACTACCTATGTCACAACATTCTGCACTAGTTACATCTGAAAGATCGATGATTTGAAGGGACTAGAAATCGTCGAGGTTGCCTATGGAGGGTTGGTTGCTGGAAGAGGAGTGATCTAGCCGAGGGTTAGGCTCGGGGTTTCCATGCTCGGTGTAGAAGAATAGACTAAGTGATTCCCATAAAAGATGGGGAAAACCCTCCCAGTGCAAGGCATTGGTATGGAGATGCCCTGCATGATCCCAAAAGATGTTTGAAGGAGCTGCCATCTGAAGCAAGAATTCAAATGGTGAGATTTTGAAGGATGCTGAGAATTCAACTAAGGCTGCCACAAGAATCCTATTGAAACCACACTACAGATAGACAACACTCTATACGTCCTTAAAAGAACAACACATTCAAAGCATTCATTTTGTTTGATAATAGATTATGCATGTACGTACTATTCGACCTCACAACCAAAACAATTGCCAAATATCTTTGGACTTACGTGGTTAATTTCGGTGGCATAACACATACGTCTCTCCCTAATAACTAGTAGATAAGTCCTATCCGTCTTAACCTCTTAATCGTGGTTAGTGTACCTGCAGAAGACCATATTTATATAACATGAACCTTTCATGGCAGCACGACATGAAAGCGTCCCCAAACAGTATTGTTCACTATAAAAATAGTATCCGTACAATTTCTGTTGTATGGATGATGTTAGCATACGTTACATCTGCAACGTATTCATGGGGTACCGTATAAAACGGGAGTATGAACAGCGATCGCCATACCCTGCCCCGAACCATATACTCCCAATATAATCAACTAATCATTGATATATTGGCAACATCTCAAGTAGGCCACTACTTGAGAAACAGCATTCGGTTCACATCACCGACGGGAAGGCTAATCTCCCTCAGTTGGCTGAGGATCCTTACCTTCTTACCTTATCATCGAAGGTGTCGTTACAGAAAGTAAACTTGGGTTATGCATGAATTTAAGTTTTGACAGAAAGTAGTGCTGCAAGTTAGAACTGACTATACATATATATATTAGTAGCCACCTGATTACTCTCATATAATTCCCTAGGGCTTTACGATCTAACCACCAACCTTAACGAATCCAACGCTCTTTGCAAATCCTTTTGTTAAGCCAATTTTTATCCTAAAAATATTTTTAAGAGCTGCTGCAATCTGTAAGCATAAACCTACAGCTCTGATACCAGCTGTGGTAGAACAGCCTGAATTATTCCGGTTCAAGTGCGCTAGTCATCGCTATACAGACGATACTAACTCAACGCACTTCAAACGGAACAACCCATTGGTCTGTCGGGTCTCCGCCCGATACAACCACAGTTCAACACGATTGAAGCAGGTTTACCTCGCACGAAGGCGAGTTTACAATCACATAGCAGCTTACCAACTTTTAATTTATAGAATTAATAAACATTATTACAAACCGTTCCAAACTTAAGGTAAATTTATACAAACATTGTTTAAAAACCACAAGCTATGCAAGCTTGTGCCAAAGTAACAACGGAAGAGAAATTAACACGCGACTACAGACATCGCGAAAGTTGACACCACGTTCAGCCTGAAACCTAGTGTCATTCCGGAGGGTCATTGCCAGCCGGGGACGGATCCCACTCCACTGACCAGCCAAATGGAGCAGAGAATGGCCAGACAGGATTATCTATTTGGTTTTTACCGGCCATACCTGAAAGATAGACTAGCAAGATTGAGTATACTAATACTCAGCAAGACTTAACCGAGATCGGGTATACTTAGCCCATAACTAGACCATGGAGGATTAGAGAGGTTCTGGTTTTCCTTTTGCTGAAAAGCAACAAAGAGTATAGTCTAATTTTCATGTTTTAGCTTTTAGATTCTAGTTTTCTTAACCATTCTAGGTAAGCACCTATACTAGACAAACAAGGTAGAGATTAGCATCCATCAAGATTATCTCAACGATAGTTACCGTTCTTACTCTATGTGGTAGAAAGAGCAAGCAGTCTCAATCTCCACGAGAAACGGACGATTCTGAATCGAATTTCGAACCTTGCAAGGGTAAACCTAACTCAACCATTCAGAAACTTAACTTTCCGAATAACCGTTTCCATCATATTCCGGGTTATGGATCAGGGCCACCACAAGCGACTGCAGGACCGTACGCACATCCAATGTGCAGGACGTACGTCTGTAGCGCGACTACATGATCGTACTCCTTTCTGCTATGCAGAACGTACTCCCACACGTCGGTGCGTGTGTACAACAAAAACCAATTAATCGAGTGGTGGAGACATGTCCATTTGCTGGGCCAATCCGGTACTAGGCTTACCGCGTACCATATTTACGGCATGTGGCTAGTACTTTCAAATGCTTGACCACAGCCACCACACACTGCGACCTTATCAACTTTTATCAACACAGACGGGGTAATCTTCCAAGTCATGATACCGCACATGACCCCGTCCATCATCCTTATAGTGATTGCAGAATAGTAAACATTCAACTCCTATATCGCGCGAGTGACAGGAAATCACTCGACTTCTGCCGGTCCTATTAGTAGAGCATCTATTCGATAAGGGCTCAGGCTCAATATAATGGTTCCTAGGATTCATGCATCTAGGCTTCCAATTCAACTTCTAGACTTAATGCATATATATAAGGATAAAACTGTATAAGTGAAGTAATTTAAAATACTGGGTTATGCACCGGGACTTGCCTTCTTGAGCGGGGCTAGGGTCAGTGGTGTCAGAGACTTCCGAACTTTGGTTCGGGGCTTCAGTTATAACCTCAGCGACGTTCGCAGGATCTTCAGAAAATCCTTGCTCGTGTTTTGGAACTAGCTCATAGTCTCCGTCGTCTAGTGTCGCTAACTCTACATGATATGCGACGATTTGATTTAGATAGTTCTTGAGTTAAGAATTTTACTGCATGATAAAGTTGCAATCTAACAACTTATAGGTAAAGCATCACAAAGCAAAGGTTTGAATTTCAAGAATTTGAATCTACTCATAAATTAAACCTATGATAACAAGTTTTATTTGTAGTTTGAAAACTACAGAGGCTCTAGCCTTAAATTTTTGTGGGTAAGCTCACCTCTAATGGATGAGCTTACTATGAATTTTTCATAATTTTCTGAAAATAGAAATTAAAGCATTTGAATTAAGTTCAAACTTTCAAGTTTAAATTTAAATCTTAGGCAAATCAGTGCTATAAATCTTGAAAATTTTACTATGAGCTACTAAACTACGGAACATCATATGGTAAAAAAAAATCTAAGCATAAAAACCTTAGTAGCATGTTTGAATAAATTTAAACCATTTCAAGCTTGATTTGCATAAGTTCAAATTAGTTTAAGCTAGATTTCAGTACTGTAGTTGAAAATTGCACACAAGCTTATTCATAACATAACCAGGCTACACACCAAAAATCACAAACAATGGAGCTAGCATGCAAAAGTTATGCTCAAACTACTCTTTTGTTAAACTTTAAAATAACTCAAAGAGCATTTAGTTTAAAACCAAACTTTAGTAATAAAAGTAGTCAAGTTCAACTTCTAGAGTACAAGAAAACTGGTTTGACAATTTTTGGATTTTTGTACGAATTTCTACAAATTTTCCAAGATCACTGATTTGGAATTGAGGGGAGGGACTGGAATCTTGCACCCAGACCCTCGCGAGATTTAAATCATTGCAATTGTGACACTCAGGTAATTAGTATTGTCACACCCTAATTTTAGTATGATGTTGTGTGCAAAATGTGGTGAAAGTATGTTTAAAAATTGGCCAATTTTGCTCCTGGACACTCTACAATGTCGTTTTTTGCCACACGACATTACTCAATCTTGCCTTTGCTGCTAGACACCTTTTAAGTGTGCATCTTTGCCAATGGACACCGCAGTGATTATAATATTCATTTTGAGAAAAATGGAGGGAGAAAAGTTTCTAAATACCCAAATTACCCCTTGTTCATAGCCCTGTTGAAACCGTGTACCCCCTCCCCACGGCGCTCTCCACCCGTCCGCGCCGCCGCTGGACCGGACCCCCCACGGCCCCGCCCGGGCGAAGCAAGCCGCTCCGCCGCCGCCCGCCCGACCCCCCCCCCCGCGCGCGCTCGCCGCCCCCACCTCCCCCGCGCGAGCAGGGGCTCCACCCCCCCCCGGCGCTCAGCGAAGCTCGCCTCCCCCCGCCCAAGCGCGCTCCGCCCACGCTCACCCCCCCCGGCGCGCTCCACCCCCCCACCCAAACCCCCCCGCGCGCGACGACGACCGCGTCCCCCCCCCGGGCCGAGCAAGCAGGGGCGCCGCCGCCCCCGCGGGCGCCCCCCCCCCCGGCGCGCGACGAGCAGGCCCCCCCCCCGCCCCGCGCGCGCTCTAAGCAGGGGCGCCGCCGCCGGTCACCCCCCCCCGCGCGCTCGGCGAAGCAAGCAGAGGGGCGCCGCCACCGGTCACCCCCAGGCCGCGTGCGCGACGAGCTGGGGCGCCGCCACCGCGCCCCGCGGCCCCACCCCACCCCCCCCCCCCGCCCCGCCCGCGGCGAAGCAAGCCGGGGCGCCGCCGCCGCCGCCCCCACCTCCCCCGCGCGAGCAGGGGCGCCGCCGCCCCCCCCCCCCCGCACGCGAGCAGGGGCGCCGCCCCCCCAGAAGCACTGTCAAGGCATTGTGAAAGGGTATTTTGGTCAGATTATTTATTTTCTCTATCCTTCCGACCAGGAAATTGATATTATAATCGCTGCAGTGTCCATTGGCAAAGATGCACACTTAAAAGGTGTCCAGCAGCAAAGGCAAAATTGAGTAATGTCCTGTGGCAAAAAACGACATTGTAGAGTGTCCAGGAGCAAAATTGCCCTTAAAAATTTAAATGCTAAGAAAAAGGGTTGGTTTTACATAATTATAAATTACTAAAGGTCCTTTAGTGTTAAATAGATGAGAATGGGAAGTGGAATTCAAATACATAAAGGTTGTTTTGGCAAAAGTCAAAAACTTGCATTTAAATCATAAATATAGGTGAAACTACACCTAGGATGTACATGTAGTGTAGTTTTCAAATAGGATTTATATAAAGTTTAGAGACTTTGCTAAGTTTTATATTAATTACAAATCCTTAGCTTTCCTGCTAATGAACCTTAAAACAAATTTGTAGGTTTTGGAAAACCCTACACTTTTGCTTTTGGGCCCATCCTTATTTGAGCTCTGGTTTGAAAGATATTTAGACTTTACAGTGGAGTCCTTGTGTTTTTTGAGAAATTCCATTGCAGTCCTCTTTCGTCTACCTCCCTCCCTCCTCCTCTGTTTCTCTGCCGCGCGCAGCCGCCGCTCTGGCCGGCCATGTGAGCCACCCCAACCGCCTTAGCACCGTCCTGCACCGGGCCACATGCCCTTCCCTGCATTGCTGCCGCCTTCCCTGACCCCGCGCTGGCCTCTTCCCGCCGTGCAAAGCCGCCTATCGTCTGCCCGAGCCGCCTTGCACCGCTCTCCGGCTCCCTGCAGATCCCATGTGCCGCTCTCCGGCTGGCTGCCACCGTAGTTTTTCCCCAGCTGCCGTCCTCCGCGCGCGCTACGCCAACCCCACCGCTACCCGAGCTTCGCCGTGCTACCACGCGTGCCGCCGGCGTGCCAGCTCCTGCTCCCGCGTGATTCTATCTTCTCCTGGACCCCGAGCACCCCCTAAAGCTCCTAGCACACTCGCTCTCGTGTTTGCATACACACATTTCACTTGATCTCTCTTGCTCCGACCACCACCTCTCACCGGACCTTCGCCGCGCCTCCTGCCTTACTGTCGACAGCCCCCACGGCAGCTCCCCACCCACGATCCGAAGCACAAACCGCACCCTCACGACCCACCGAAGCCCACCAAGCCAACCAATTTCAAGTTCCTCCACTGGAATAGCTGGACCACGACGCCGACGAGCTGCTGTTCCACCGCCCGTTCGGCCTCGCCGTCGCCCCACAGTTACAGAGCCCCCTGACCCTGGCCACGAGCACCAGCAGCACCACACCAACCCATAGAAGCTCCTCGACTACTTCCCCGTCACCCTCCGGCATCCCAACCTGCAGAACGTCGGGTGGCCATCGCCGCCGGTGAGAACTCGAGCCGCCCCACCGTCGAACACCACCCTCTGTCCCATCTCTGGCCCAATTGAATACTGAAATAGCATCCCCATACTCCAGTGATGCTCCTGCATGCCCTGTCCACCCATGTTCGCTGGCCCCTCACCGGGAACGATGATGCACCACCACGGCTGCCGCCATCTCCCATCGCCGGCATTGCTTTGCTGTTGCTTGTCGTGCACATCACCCACCCGTGAACACAGTAGCTCATGTAGATCATGTGGGACAAGTTCATCTCTGGCCAAACCCTCGCCGCCGGCGAGAACACGCCGGCCAGACGCCACGGCCGTCGTCTTCCCCCGGCAAGGACCCAATTGTAATCTAGATTTATGTATTAGGGTCCCATATGCAAGAAACCAGGGGCCTCTCTGCGAAACTCCTTTATTATCTCATGTGTGTAAAGCAGCTGACTTGTAAAATCCATAAGAATGTCTAGAAAAATCCAAAATTTGCCAAACTAGTTTTGTTGGAATCTAGAAATGTAACTCTACAACTTTTGTTAATAAAGTTTGGTATGAAACTAAATGCATTTTGATCTATTTTAAACTCAAAGTAAAAGAGTATCTTATGCATAACTTTTGCATACTAACTTATTTCCTTGTAATTTTTGGTATGTAGCTCCTTTAAGTCATGAGTAAGCTTATGTAAAAATTTCAAGCTTAGTACTAGTTTGTAGTTCAAGTTCTTTTGAACTTGCGTAAATCAAACTTAAAAAGGTTGGAATTTATTTAAGCATGAACCTAAGACTTATTTGTTTAGATCTTTTTATCATAACCCAAATTGCTAATAATTAGCTCATAATTAAATTTTCAAGAATTTATAGTTCTGTTTGCTCAGGGTTTGAATTTAAACTTGAAGTTTGAGTTTAAATTCAAATGTTTTAGTTTCTGTTTCCAGAAAATTATGAAAAATTCACCATAAGCAAAATAAACTTATCCACAAAAATTCAAAGTCAGAATCCTTATGGTTTTTCAAAATAAAAATCAAACTAATCGAATTACTTCAAAGTAATTCCATTAAAATGAGATAACCTAAGTATAGACAATAGTTTGGAACCCCACCCCTTGTTACATGAGTTTATGTTCATTAAGTTATTGGATTACAACTTTATCGTGAAATAAAATCTTTAACTCAAGCACCATCTCACTTAAATCATTGCATACCATGTAGAATCGACGACGCTCGACGACGGAGACTACGAGCTAGTCCTGGAACCAGACCAAGGGTTTTCTGAAGACCCGATAAACATCGCCGAGACTCTAACTGAAGCTCCGAACACAAGTTTGGAAATCTCTGACACTCCTGCTCCTAACCCCACTCAAGAAGGCAAGCCCCGATGCATAACCCAGTATTTCAATTCATTACAATTCTACCTATAAATTATGTATCTTGCATTACGTCTAGGAGTTGAAATGAAACCCTAGATGCATTGAATCTTAGGAACCATTGTATTGTACCTGAGTCCTTATCGCATAGACGCTCTGCTGATAGGACCGGTAGAAGTCGAGTGATTTCCTGTCACTCACGCGATATAGGAGTTAATTGTTTACTATTCTGCAATCACTATAAGAATAATGGATGGGGTCATGTGCAGTAGTATGACTCGGAAAGTTACCCCGTCTGTGTTGATAAAAGTTGATAAGGTCGAAGTGTGTGGTAGTGGTGGCTAAGCGTTTGAAAGTACTAGCCACATGCCGCGAAATATGGTAAAGCGGTAAGCCTAGTACCTGAATGGCCCGGAAAATGGACATGTCTCTACCACTTGATTATTTTAATTTCTGTTGTACACACGCACCGACGTGTGGGAGTGCGTTCTGCATAGCAGACAGGAGTACAATCATGTAGTCACGCTACAGATGTACGTCCTGCACAGTTGGTGTGCGTACGGTCCTGCAGTCACTTGTGGTGGCCCTGATCCATAACTCAGAATATTAAGGAAACGGTTGCTTCGGAGCGATATTTGGATGTTCCAAGCGTGTGAGTTAGGTTTGCCTTGCAAGGTTTGGAAATTTGATTCAGAATCGTCCGTCTCTTGCGGAAATTGAGACTGCTTATTCCTTCTGCCACATAGAGTAAGAAGTGTAACTATTGATGGAATAATCTTGATGAATGTTAATCTCTACCTTGCTTGTCAAGTGTAGGTGCTTACCTAGAATGGCTAATCAAGTAGAATTTGAAAGCTAAAATTTGAAAGTAGATCATACTCTTTGTTGCTTTTCAGCTAAAATTAAACCTAGAACCTTGTCAATGCCTTCATGAGTCTAGTTACCTGGCTAAGTATACCACGAACCGGGTAAGCCTTGCTGAATATTAGTATACTCAGTCTTGCTAGTCTATCTTTCAGGTATGACCTTCGAGAACCCCACGGATAACTCTGCATGGCCAACTTCCGTCCCCGGCTGGCAGTGACCCTCCTGAGTGACACCAAGCTTGGGGCTGAGTACGGTGTCAACCTTCGCGACGTGTGTAGTTGCGAATTTATTTTTCCTTCCGCTGTAAACTCGGACAAGCTATTTAGCTTGTTGTTTTAAACTCTGTTTGTATAAGTTACCTTAAGTTTGAAAAAGGTTTGTAATAATGTTTACATTTCTATAAGTTAAAAGTTGATGAGCTATGCTGTGATTGTAAACTCGCCTTCGTGCGAGGTAAACCTGCTTCGATCCTGTTGAACGTGGTTGTATCGAGCGAAGACCCGACAGACCAATGAGTTGTTCCGTTTGAAGTGCGTTGAGTTAGTATCGGCTGAATAGCGATGACTAGCGCACTTGAGCCGGAATAATTCAGGCGGTTCTGCCACAGCTGGTATCAGAGCTGTAGGTTTACTCTTACAACTGCAGTAGCTTTTAAAAAATGTTTTTAGGATAAAAATTGGCCCAACAAATGAATTTACAACGTGCGTTGGATCCGTTAAGGATGTGCTTAGATTGTAAAGCCCTAGGGACTTATATGGGATTGATCAGGTGGCTATTGATATATATATATATATATATATATATATGTATAGGGTATAATTCTAACTTGCAGCACTACTTTCAGTTAGAACTTAAATTCATGTACAACCCAACTTTACTTTGTGTAATGACACCTTCGGTGGTAAGGTGAGAAGGTAAGGATCCTCAGCTAACTGGGGAGTTAGCCTTCCCGTCGGTGATGCGAACCGAACGCTGTTGTCGATGTTTAACCGGCTGCCCACCGAGGGATATGCCCAAGGTGGTAAGTTTTGGGTGAAGACACGCCGAGATCAGGAACTCGAAGGTGCAAGGAACACAAGACTTAGACAGGTTCGGGCCGCACGGAGCGTAACACCCTACGTCCTGTATGGCTTGTATTGCCTTTGGTGTAGAATGACCTAATGATCTTCTGTTTCGAGGGGGGTCCCTGACCTCCCTTATATATCCGAGGGGTCAGAGTTACAAAGATGCTAACCAACCCCCTCCGAGGGATCACACCAGAATTGATCTCGAGTAGATCCTCTCTGTGTTGGTTAGCTCTATCTCCTATTTAAACGGGATAAACAAGAGATAAACAAAATGAATAAGAGATAAGACGGGCTTAATCTCTTAAACTCCGTAACATGCCCAGCCCGGTGGCCCCGGGTCTGACAAGCCCCCGAGCTCTTCGTAGCTGAGTACTGCAGGCTTATCGAGTACTTTTCGAAGCAGTCTTCGACTTCCTTCGATGATTCGTCTTGAAGCCCTTCTTCGAGTACTCCTTTGGCTGCATCGAAGCTATGAGGTGCTCATGCCCCGAATCTCATTCCTGCTATGGTGTGCGATTGCAAAATCGCACTCCATATGGAGTAGCCCCCGAGCCTTAGGTTGAATCGGAGAATCAGGCTGAGGGTCCCTTTAATCTGTAACCCTCCTTATCCTTCGAAGAAATTTGAAAAATAAGTAGTCGATGCCACGTACCTCGCAGCCCCCGAGCCTTGAATCCAAATCCCACAAAATTGGAGATAAGGGTCCAAAAATCGTGGCATACGGGCTAAACAGTGATATGTTAAGGGGTGACCAAAGTGATGGTACAAATGATGTAATTGGACCAAAGATTCGAAAAACCCCTTTTTTCGGGCTAATTAGCCCTGAAAAAATGATTAATTGAATATTTAATCCAATCAGACCACCAAACGACCCCTCACCTTCGGAATATTCCACAAAACGACTCTTGAACTTCAGAACAGTAACTTTTCCCCATCCCGCTGGTTACTTAATCCCGCAGCAATAGGAGGGAAAATTGCACTTTCAGTCCGCATTCCGCCAAAAACCGCCAAAACCCCAATCCGAGCCAAACGCCGCCGCCATCCCCTCAAGGAAATCCTCCCGCTCCAACCTTCCTGGATGGAAAAACCTATGGTTTTACATCGAAAACCATGCTCCCCACCTACCGACGAAGTCGAGCAGACCGCCCGTGGTGAGGGGGGAATGGAACCTTGAACCCTCCGGCATGGAGATGATACAGGTCAAAGAGCTGCTGGCGGCCATCGAGGCGCTGAAGAAGGAGGGAGTGACCGGCGCCTCCGTCATGTTCTCATTTTACAAGCGCCGCGTCCAACCCATCCAACAGCGATGTTGCCTGGGCTTCGAGTACACCGGCCCCGCTGACCCTTCTCGCATGTGCACAGAGGAGGTGCCAGACGAAGTCGCGCTTCAACAAGTTCAGCGGGTGCTGCTGGACGTGGACGCCGTGCCGTACGTCCCCACCTTATTCTCCGCGCAGAATCCACCCCCGCCGGTAAGTTCTCGACTTCTTTCACCAAGGAAATCTGCTACTACACCGATACTGAACTGAAGAACTTACTGCAGGGACACTCAGAGCTGTACTGCAGCTACCCGCCGCAGCCGGACCTCCCCCGAGCGTATCACCTCCTTCCCTCTGCTGTCAAGGAAGCTCGCCTTGCTGCAGCTCAAGGCAGCAGCGAGTCCGCCGAGCGCGTGGACTCGCAGGCGGAGGAGAAGCCGAAGAAGGGCCGCGCCCTGCTGCAGCCACGGCGGCCAAGGAGACTCGCCTGGCCGCGGCCCAAGGCAGCAGCGAGTCCGCCGAATTCATGGACTCGCATGCGGAAGGAGGGGCCGAAGGCGAACCGCACCGGGACAACTCCTCCGACCAGAGCGTGGAGTTGGCCGGCGCTCTACCTCCGGTGCCAAAGGGCCAGCGGCAAGTGCGCAAACGCAAGGCCCAAGAAGTCGAGTCCTCCAGGTACTGAGTTGCTGTTTTGGCCAGTTGCAAAGTTTCCATAATGCTGAGTACTGATAGCGTCCCCTTGCAGTCTCCCTGCTCTACCACCCGGGACTGAGTCCGAAGTGGTGGAGGCAGGCCCTTCTGCCGCCGCGGTGGTGACAATCGCCGTGGCAGGGACCCCTCCATCGGCCGACCAGGCCTCGCCATCAGCAACGGGCGTCCCCGACGGGCCTGGCGGGTGAAGAAGGCTGCCAAGAAGAAGTTGACACTGTAAGTTTTCTGTCAATCGCTTGAAGATCCTGCTCGTGCTCACTTGGATAACGATGTTGTCGGTGTCACCAGGGCTGCGAGCGCCGTGCAACTCCAGCTGGAACCAGGCACGGCTGCGGCGCCTGCCTCGGCTGCTGCGGCCCCCGAGCTCCCAGCGCCTGAGGAGCCGGTACCCGCGGAGGTGGCCCCTGAAGCGGATGCGGCGCCCTCCGACTTGCCGCCTCCTGAGCCCCGACAAGAGGGAGTCGGGCCCAGTGGCGGGGAACAAGTCGAAATCCCTGATGCCGCTCATACTGATGGTACAGGTATGCGCTTACCCGCTCGCGGCTGGTTGCCGAGGTCTAGGCATGATGTGTTGACCACGTTGTGTGCTAGCAGGTGTCCAGCCGCCACCGTCCGGAGATGCCGCCGGACCCTTGGGGGGCCCGCGTGAGGTGCTGAGGGCCGGGCCAGGGCACCAGAACGTCATCACCACCGACCTGGTGGATGACCTCCTGCTGTCGGCGGAGAACCTGAAGACCTTCAAGAGCACCTTCAAGGAGCTATACGACTTCTCCATGGTAATACTCGGGTAATGCTCCAGATGTGCACGTTGGAGAGTTGTTGAGGACTCATTCTCCCCCTTTTGCGCAGCATGTCATCACCAAATCCCAGAAGAAGTCGGAGAAACTCCGCGCGGTCGTGAGTGACGCGCGAGAGCTGGCTGCCCTGGACAAGCGCGTCTCCGAGGAAATCACGAAGAATTGCTATCTGCAGCGAGAGCTTGATAAACTGAAGCAAGAAAGGACTCGAGAGACCTGGCTGCTCAAGAACGACCTGAAAAACATGGAGAAGGCCAACTCCGAGCTCCAACGACAGCTCACGGAGCAAAAAGCGGAGTACCAGGAGCAGCTCAAGGTAGAGAAGAAGGCGCACCAAGGTAGGCCCTGGCTCCACTCGAGTACTTTCCCTCAGTAATTCCCCATTAGATGCTGAAGTACCCTTATCACAGAGCTTAGGCAAATAACGAAACACAAAGAGGAGTTGCTTACTGATGTGAAGAATATGCTGTATCGACGTACAGATGATGTCGAAAGGCTGCAGAAGGTGATCGGCGACACTGAACGTCAGTTCGTCGACTGCCTTCAGCAAGTCAAAGCGTTGAGCGAGAAGGACGAGCAGCAGCGCAAGGAGCTGGAGGACCTCCGGGGGGCCGCCCAGGAGCTGGTGGACATGGTGGATCCGCCGGAAGAAGGCGATGTAAGCCCGCGGCCCCTGCTGGGGCGACTCCGCGAAGCCCCGAAGAAGGTGCTCACGTTCCTAGCCGAGGCTCCGGTCGCGTGCGTGAGCAATGCGCTCGCCTATGTCAAGTCCTTCATGCCGAACGCGCAGCTGAGCATCTTCGCGCAAGGGATGGCGGCGGACTGCACGGACGAGCGGTTCGAGGAGTACTTATTAGAGGCCCAACCTGTAGCAGAACAAATTGTACATAGTGTACTGCAGGATTAGGGTATATGAAACACTTAATCATTCTCGTGTGAAAATGCTTCCCTCGACAACTCTACTTGCTTGCATATCTGGGCTGGATTGGGATCCAGGCTTACGAGACTCAAGTAGTAGGCGTGTCCCTGGGTGCAACGACCCGGAGGGCAGCTAGAATTCGTCTAACAGAGTAGCCACAACTCGATCGAGCGGGTCTAGACTTGTTAGGAAAGAATGCGAGCAACGTCGTGGGGTTGCCGTTCATAGGGCAAAGAGGGGACTACCCCGAGTACGAGACCTCGGAGTGTAGTCGAGGAGCGCTCCTTCTGTGAGCGTGCTCCGCAAGCTAGGCAAGACCCGGGCAGACGGATCAAACTTGCAAGGAGCGGGTGCGGGCAGTGCCGCGAGATTGCCATTCTCTTTTGGCAAAAACGAGACTGTTCTGAGTGCAGCCACTCAGACTGTAGTCGATGTAGCTCCTTATGCGAGCCGTTCCAACGTACTAGGTGTAGGCCGGTCGAACGGATCGACTGTGTTGGAAAAAGTGCGACCGCTGTCGCGTGCGACCATCGAAGGTCGCGGCGGAACTCGATATGCCGAGGAGTTAGCCGGAGCCAAGGGCTCTGTGGGAAACGAATGTCGAAAGGGGATGACCGTGGCCGTAGCCCCCGCGTCGTGCGTGACAAGAAGTCGATATATATATGTTTGCACGTGACGCTGGCCATCGTGGAGGTAAGAAGGCGTGTACAACCCGAGTCGTGTGGCTCATGGCCTCCAGAGTGACTCGGGGAAAGGAGATCTTCTGAGCCCCTGGGGAATTAGCGATCACCGGGTCTCGACTTAAGTGTAGAACTTGCGCAGGTTTTGGACGTTCCAGGAGTTCGGGACGTCGCGACTATCGGGGAATTGTAGTCGATAAGACCCTGGCCTTGTGACCTGCTTGACGACGAACGGGCCTTCCCACCTTGAGTTGAGCTTGTGCAGGCCAGACTCGTCCTGAATGCGACACAAGACCAAATCGCCGACGCTGAATGACCGCTCCTTGACGTTGCGATCGTGGTATCGCCGGATCCCCTGCAGGTACCGGGCTGACTGAACAAGGGCAGTGCAGCGAGCTTCCTCCGCGGAATCGAGCTCTAACTGCCGCGCCTCGTCCGCCACGCCTTCATTGTACATTTCGACCCTTGGAGACCTCCACATGATATCGGCTGGTAGGATAGCTTCGGATCCATACACGAGGAAGAAAGGTGTTTGTCCTGTGGCTTTGGACGGCTGAGTCCGAAGCCCCCAGACGACATGTGGTAACTCATGCACCCATTTTCCTCCCTTCTTGCTGTTTTCATCATAAAGTCTCTTCTTGAGGCCGTCAATGATCAAGCCGTTCGCCCTTTCGACTTGTCCGTTAGCCCTGGGGTGTGCAACCGAGACATATTTAACTTCAATGCAAGCATTCTCGCAGAACTCCCAGAACTGGTTCGCCGTGAAGTTTGACCCCAAGTCCGTGATGATGGAGTTGGGGAAGCCGAAGCGATGCATAATATCTGAGATGAAATCGACGACCCGGTCTGGCGTGAGCTTGGCTATCGGCTTGTACTCGATCCACTTAGTGAACTTGTCGATAGCCACTAGAACATGGGTGAAACCGCCTGGTGCCGTCGTGAAGGGCCCGATCATGTCAAGGCTCCAACAGGCAAAAGGCCAGGATGGCGGTATGGAGATGAGGCTATGAGCTGGGACATGCGTCCGTTTGCCGAAGAATTGACAATTTTGGCACCTGCGCACGAGATCCTCCACGTCGATGACTGCAGTGGGCCACCAGAAGCCGGCCCTGTATGCTTTCCCAACCAGCGTTCTTGAAGCCGCATGGTTGCCGCAGACACCTTCGTGGATCTCCCGCAGTATGTCGTAACCCTCTTCCTTCGTGACGCACTTCATGAGAACTCCTGACCGAGCGCCACGCCGGTAGAGCTTGCCGTTGACCAGGGCGAAGCCCTTGCTTCTTCGCAAGATGCGTACCGCTTCTGCACTCTTGGCGTCAATTCCCGCTGGTAACCGTTGGTCTTGAATGAAGTCGATGAAGGCCGCTCGCCAGTCCTCCCCCAGCACCATAACCTCTCGATCGGGTTGTTGGGAACCCGAGTCGATGGTTACCTGCGGAGAAGGCTTGATGGATGGCTGATCGAGCTCCTGGACGAAAACCCCCGGTGGAACTTGAGCGCGCGTTGACCCCAACTTGGACAGGATATCCGCACCAACATTGTGCTCCCGTAACACATGATGGACCTCCAAGCCGGAAAACTTGCTTTCCAGCTTGCGCACTTCCTGTACGTATGCATCCATTATCTCCTTGTTGCAGTCCCATTCCTTATTGACCTGCTGAACAACAAGAAGAGAATCGCCATATACGAGTAGTCGCTTGATCCCTAGTGATATCGCCAAACGAAGCCCGTGAAGCAAGGCTTCATACTCGGCTTCATTATTGGATACCTTCCATAGGATCTGAAGGACGTACTTCAGTTGTTCGCCACGTGGGGAGATAAGCAAAACACCAGCACCCCCACCGTCGAGCTTGAGGGACCCATCAAAATACATGGTCCAATGCTCTGGCTTGTCCACTGGGGTTGGGACTTGATTCTCCCTCCATTCAGCCATGAAGTCGACTAGAGCCTGTGACTTGATTGCAGTGCGTGGCTTGAAGTCGATTGACAAAGCCCCCAGTTCCACTGCCCACTTAGATATGCGTCCCGTGGCATCTTGATTATGGAGAATATCCGCCAGCGGGAAATCCGTAATCACAGTGATCTTGTACTCGTTGAAGTAATGGCGCAACTTTCTTGATGTAATTAGAATTGCATACAAGAGCTTTTGAACAGCTGGGTACCGTACCTTTGATTCGGAGAGGACCTCGCTGACGAAGTAGACAGGCCTCTGCACTCCAAACGCATGGCCTTCTTCACCTCGCTCGACTACAATAGCACTACCGACAACGTGGGTTGTCGCTGCGATGTAGAGTAGTAGGTCTTCTTCCGGTAACGGAGCTGTAAGGATCGGAGGCGACTGGAGGTGAATTTTCAAGTCTTGTAGAGCCCGCTCGGCCTCCTTCGTCTATTGAAACTTGTCTTGGTGTTTTAGGAGCTTGAAAAAAGGTAGTCCTCTCTCCCCGAGTCGGGAGATGAACCTGTTCAGGGCCGCCATACAACCTGTCAGCTTCTGCACATCCTTGATTGTGGCTGGAGCCTCCATATCAGTGATGGCAGTGATCTTTACAGGGTTGGCTTCGATGCCCCGGTTGCTGACGATGAACCCGAGCAACTTCCCTGAAGGTACTCCAAAAACGCACTTGGTGGGGTTGAGTTTCCACCGATATCTGCGTAAACTGCTAAATGTTTCCTCCAAATCTACGATCAAGTTATCGGAATCCCTGGTCTTGACGACCACGTCATCCACATAGGCCTCAACATTCCGGTGCAGCTGATCCGCGAAACACATCTGGATCGCACGCTGGTACGTTGCTCCTGCATTCTTAAACCCGAAGGACATTGTTTTGTAGGCGTAAGTCCCGTACGGCGTGATGAATGCAGTCTTGATTTGGTCCTCCTCCTTGAGCGCAATCTGATGATACCCTAAGTAACAATCAAGAAAACAAAGAAGGACACATCCAGCCGTCGAGTCGACTACTTGGTCAATGCGCGGCAGCCCAAAATGATCTTTTGGGCAATGCTTGTTGAGATCGGTGTAGTCGACACACATTCTCCATTCATTGTTCTTTTTCTTTACAAGGACGGGATTCGCTACCCACTCTGGATGGATTACTTCTTTAATGAATCCAGCCGCGAGAAGTTTAGCGATCTCCCGTTTAATGGCCTCACGCTTGTCGTGGGCAAACCTCCGGAGGCATTGCTTCTTAGGCGTGGCCTTCGGGTGTACATTTAAAGCATGCTCGATCAACTCCCTGGGCACCCCTGGCATATCCGCTGGTTTCCATGCGAATATGTCTCGGTTAGCCCGAAGAAAGCTAACGAGCGCGAGTTCCTATTTATCACCCAAGCTCGCGCCGATGATGGCGGTCTTGGATGAATCTCCCTCCTGGAGCTGGATCGTCTTGAGGGCCACATCATCAGTCGACTGGATGCTCGACTTGTTGGCCTACTTGGAAGGGATCTCCAGCCCGGTCTGGGAGAGCTGCTGCGTGGCCGCGAGTACTTCTCCCGAAGCATCTGGCACGCGAGTAGTCGAAGCGTACTGGATCGCCTCCTGATTGCAGTCATACGACTTCTTCAAGTCGCCACGGAGGGTGAGCACTCCACCGAGTCCTAGCATCTTAAGAAGCAAATAGACATAATGCGGCACTGCCATGAACTTGGCAAGTGCCGGACGACCCAGTATTGCATGGTAAGAAGAATCAAAAGTAGCCACTTCGAACTTGATGAATTCAGTACGATAATTCTCCCGCGTGCCGAAGGTGACTGGGAGGACCACCGTACCAAGCGGGTGCGCCGCATTACCTGGGACGATGCCGTAGAAGGGAGACTTGCTGGGAACCAGCATCTCCTTGAAGTCCAGGCCCATCTTCTTCAAAGTGTTGACGAAGATGAGATTGAGCCCACTCCCGCCATCGATGAGGACCTTGGTAAGCTTGACCTCTGCCACCACAGGGTCCAAGACCAAGGGGAATTTGCCAGGCTCGGAAAAGCTTGTCCACTGGTCATCACGAGAGAACGAGATGGGGACCTCCGACCAACGGAGTGGTCGTGGTACCGCCGGCTCGATGGACAAAATCTCTCGGAGGAGCAGCTTCTGATCCCGCCTGGAACAGAAATCCTCATCCCCCCGAAGATGACGTTGACCACTTTGGATGCATCCTGAAATTTCGGGTTGCGCCCGTGATCCTCCTGATCATCGTCTTCGGGTTCCTTGTCGGCAGGCTTCTTATTCTTCTTGCCACCACCAGAGTTGCTGAACGTCCTCCGAAGGTGGTAGCAGTCAATGGCAGCGTGGTTGGCGCCCGGGTGCCACGGGCATTTCTTCTGCAGGAGCTTCTCGAACTCCTCCTGAGTTGTCGACTTCTTGCCCCGCGAAGGACGATCGATAGCCGCGATGACATCATCTGGCATTCATTTCCGGGGTGGCCCAGAATAGTCCCGCTGGCCTTTGTCGCTGCGGTTGTCGTTTGGGCGCCGCAGATTGTTGTCATGGCGCCGCGGGAATCGCTCCCGCATCTTCTCCTCCTGCTCGGACCAATCATGCATCATATCACGAAGGCCCGCAACAGTTTTTGGCCTGTTCCGCCCAAAGTCTCTGTATATGCTCGGGTCGGTAATGCCGTTGTAGAAACAGTCGATGATGTCCTCCTCTGAGATGTTCGCGATGGTGGCGCGGACGTCAAAGAAGCGACGCGTGTAGGACCGCAGGAGCTCGTTGCGTTCTTGCTTACACTGGGCAAGATCATGTCGAGTACCTGCACGAGCAATCGCTCCCTGGAAATTGTCGATGAAGACCTTCTTAAGTCGTTCCCAGGAGTCGATGGAGTTGCTGCCGAGGCTCTCCAGCCAAGTGAGCGGCGCAGGATCCAAAGCCATCGGGAAGTAGACGACTTTGGTGACGTTCGAGCCCCCTGCTACCTCGATAGCCGTGGAGTAACAACGGAGCCACTGCTGAGGAGCTTGCTTGCCGTCGTACTTGGTGATGCCAATGGGTTTGAAACCCTCCGGGTACTTGTAGCTGCTGAATCGTGCAGAGAAAGCAGGGAATCGATCGCTACAATTAGTACCTTCGTTTTTGACTTCTTCGCGGGTCTTGCGCCTGGAAGAAATCACGGTCCGTGCATCGCGGCCTTCATTGATGTGCTGGCGCAGATCCTCCGGAGGAAGTCGATGATTGGCTTGTCGTGGCTGACCCCCTTGCGGTGGCTGCTGCCTCCCGCCCGGGGTTTGGCTCCCGCGAGCGTTGTCATTGCTAGGCTGGTATCGAGGACGGCCGCCAGCCGTTCGGCTGTGAGCCTGGCTCTGGCTCTCACCCACGCGTTCCTCCCACGCGTCAACGCACAGCACGTCGTCAGGACGGATGTCATGCTAAGCCCGGGCACGACATCACTCGGTATCACCAATGTTGGCCGGGGACGGATCCCATTTCCCGGACCAACCATCTGGAAGAGCTCAGGGCCAAAACAAGGGAAGAGTAGGGTCTTCAAGATATTACCTGCAAAACATATAGCTAGCAAGGCTGAGTATACTAATACTCAGCAAGGCTTACCCGGGATTGGGTATACTTTAGCCCATAACTAGACTCATGAAAGCTTGTAATGGTTCCGGGTTTAGTTTTAGCTGAAAAGCAACTAAGAATATAACCTATTTTCAAGTTTTAGCTTTCAGATTCTAGTTTGATTAGCCATTCTAGGTAAGCACCTAACTCACACGCTTGGAACATCCAACGATAGTTCCGAAGCAATCGTTTACCTTTCATTCCGACTCGTGGACAGGCCACCACAAGCGACTTGTAGGACCGTACGCACATCACTCGTGCAGGACATACGTCTGTAGCGCGACTATAAAACCCGTATTCCTGTCTGCCATGCAGAACGTACTCCCACAGGTCGGTGCGTGTGAACATAATATAAAAATCGAGTGGTGGGAGGTATGTCCACTTACCGGGCCGATTGGTTACTAGGCTTACCGCTTTACCATATTTCACGGCATGTGGCTAGTACTGTTCAAACGCTTAGCCACCACTACCACATGGATCGACCTTATCAACTTTTAACAAAACAGATAGGGTAAAACTTCAGGTCATGATACAGCACATGACCCTGTCCGTCATCCTTATAATGGTAGTAGAATAGTAAACATGCAACTCCTATATCGCGCGAGTGACAGGAAATCACCCGACTTCTACCGGTCCTATTAGCGGAGCATCTATCCGATAAGGACTCAGGAGCATTACATTGGATCCCTAGTATTCATGCATCTAGGGTTTCATTATAACTCCTAGACTTAATGCATAAGTATAGATAAATAGACATAGATTGTAGTGTAATAAAGTAGTGGGATATGTCCGGGGCTTGCCTTTACTGGTGGGTCTGAAGTCAGTAAGTCAACATCTTCCGAACTTTGGTTTGGGGCTTCAGTTAATCCCTTGGTGACGTTCACTTGGTCTTTAGGAATATCCTCCGCAGACTCCGGGGAGATCTTGTAGGTACCGTTTGCAGAAGTAGTCGTATCTACATGCAATGCAACATTACATTCAAAGTATGCACATAAAACTATCTTACTTCACAATAAAGTTGCAATCCAACACTCATTTAACATACCACTCACATAACAGCCAAAAAGATCTGAACTAAACTTAGACAGAGCTTTAGGGAAACAACTAACTAGAATCGGCTACTCGTTGAAGATTACAACAGAGCCGATTGGAAATAACAGAGGTTTAGCCGATGGAAAGATGCATCGGATTCCTAGATGATCGATGAAAGCATCGATTACCATGGTAGAAGGATGATTTCTAAAGCAGTTGTCTTAACTGAGATGTGCTTAAGTGTTATCCTGGGTAACTAGGTGTGGTTGTATTGGCTCGATTACGTCAGTGCAATAGTTGAGTGACGTATAGCCGATTGGAGTGTGATTGAGGGTATGTGACCGATAGATATATAGCCGATCTTTCAGTCGATAGATCGACTGATAGAAGTGTGTGGATATGGATAGGGAAACTAAGGATTGATTGGCCATATTTGACCGATACGGAAAAGCAACCAAAATCGGCTTGGATCGGCCGATAGCAAGAACCTTAAGATCGTGTGTGCACCTCAAATTGATCGGCTGTGTGATAGCCGATATAGGACGGAACAACAGAATGTTACCGGCAGTAGCCGATACTAGAATGATATCAACCGCTTCAGCTAACCAGCCGATGGTAGAAGCATCTCACCAGAAATGCATCGGCTGATAGTGGTTACGCAGAAACATCATAGACTTAAAGAAAACAGATACTAAGTGGTTGGGTTGATAACCTGACATTGAAGCATAACTGTCGAGACGTATTAGCTAAGCAATAGATGCACACGGACTAACAAGAACCTATATACGGCAAGGAACTTAAGGAAACAGCAATCAAGACGAGGATAACGTCTTGACGGTAGGGATATGAGCGTTTGTGTGATGGATTAACTAATTACCACACTTTTTCACTTGAAACATACATTCTATAATCTATACTCAGGTACAACACATGCATATTACAAAAGACACAATAAAGCATTCATTTCTTAATATTTAACCTAGATTACAAATCAAAGTCTTTCAACTCAAAATCACAACACATAACTTGTAGATTTTGATTTAGGGTTTCAAACAAAACTGATTTTACATTTTTATGAACTTCCTGCGAAAATCTATGAAATGTAGAAGTTCACGGATTTGAAATAAAGAAAGCTTTGGAATTTTACAAATAACATCCTAGAACTTTCTAAAACAAAACAATTAAGTCCCTGGTCGGGAAAACAGATAGCAGAAAATTAACGACGATATTCCGGCAAAGGAGTCGCCGGCATTAGAAAGATTCAATGACTCAGGGCAAACCTTGGTTGTGGAGAAGAACAGACAGAAAGTGAAGTCCCGTGGCGACAGGATCGGCGAAGAGAAAAGCTCAACGATGACGAGACTTCGTGGATGACGAAGAAGCTTGTCGGGAAAGGTTGCAGTGGGTAGAGAATGGCCGAAGGGGTAATCTCCGCGGTGATTTGTGGTCTTGCTCGGTGATTGACGAGGAAAAGGTGCTGCTGGATGCCGTGAATTCATGGGAGAAACCGATAGGGCCGGATTGGTTCGCTATACCATCTCTTCCACGAACCTCAGGGTTTTCCGGCTCACGGGCTGAGTCGGCCACCGGTAGAACGCTTCCGCTCGCACTCGCGAACGCGCTGGTTCAACTTCGCTCGGACCTCCGGGTTCTGTAACTTCGCCGTCGGTCTTGCGTTGCGCGTCGAACCCGCGCCGCGTTACTCCTGTCCTGACCGCCTTGTCGCTGCGCAGTTGCTCCCTCCGAACTCGCCGAATTGTAACCGTCACCCTCGATTCACCTCCTCTCCTTCCAGCTCGTTGCCCCTCGTGCATCTCGCGTCCTCGACACGGCCACTCTTGCGTCATCAGAGATTTCCGTGGCGTAGCTAGGGCTGATGTCACCGTGTTCCCACATCTCGCGCAGAAACCCTCCACCGTAACTCCTCCTGCGCGTTTGTAACACCCTAATGTAATTTTCCCAAATTTTAAGGAATTTATTTTGGCTCAAATAAAATATCCAAGGTTTTTCTAATTTACCTTGCATTTAAAAGTAATTTATAACACGGGAAAATAAAATTTATTATAAGGTCAACATGTTTGTGCATTCATGCTGGTGCATAAGTTTTATTTGGTTGACTGCATAGAAGTTGAATTCAAATTCGAACTGAATTCCAATAGATTTGAGTGGAAACAGGAGAGTGAGTCAGTCATTCTCTCTTTTCTCAGTCATTCTTTATTTTCCCAGTCATTCCTTTCCTTTCTCAGTCATTCCTTTCCTTTCTCAGTCATTTCCCTTCCTTTCTCAGTCATTCCTTTCCTTTCTCAGTCATTCCTTCCTTTCTCAGTTATTTTCGTTCTTTCCTCTGTCATTCTTTCTTTCTCCGTCATTCCCCAGCTCGACCCCACCTGTCGGCCCCTTCTTCCTTCTTCCCTAGCGCTCAACTTCCCCCGAGATCTCCGGCGAGCTTCCTTATCCGGGCCCGCACGCCCAGGGCAGCGCCGCCGCCCTACAAGAGGGAACCCCCTGCGCTCTGGTACCCAGAACCCTAACCCTAACTCCTGCGTCGCCCGAGGACCTCCAGCGCCGCCGCCCCTTCTTCCCCGCTGCGCAGACTCCCTCGGCCTCACCGTCGCGCCGCCACTCCGCCGTGCCACAGACCTCAATAGGCCCGCATCCGCTCCGCCGCCTCGCCTGGAAGCTTCCCAAGCCCAGCAATCGTGCCCCGAGCCTCTACATCACCGGGATTCCACGAAGAAATCGCCGCCGGTGAGCCGCTCCGCCCCTGAAATTCTTCGTCGCCGGTGACCCCAAAACCTCCCTAACCCCTCTGGCACCTTCACAGGACCTCCACGCAACGATCCCCGGTGACCCGTACTCCGGAGAACCTCTGCAACACCTCTCCCCGCGGGATCCCGAGCCCTTCCGCCGCCGGTCGTCGTCGTCGTCCTTCCTCCGTCGTATTCCCGGCCTCCACAGCCCCTCGGTGAGCATCAGCACGCTTCCCTCTCCCTCTTACGCTAGCTATCATGAACCGTAGGCCGCACCCGAAGTCGCGGCGCCGTCGCCGGCATGCGCCGCCGTGCAGACCCGCTATCCCCGCGAGCCCACCAGATCGGACCGGTCCGATCCAGATCGGACCGTCCGTAAACGTCGGTTAGATCGGACCAGTCTGAACTCCGCTGTTCAGATCGGACCGTCCGAACCGGAGTGCGTCTGAACCGTTCGATTTAGATCCAACCGCCCAGATTAGAAGCCGCATACCCCTTCGGCCTTGGCGTTTTGCTAAAGAGTCCTTGTGTTTGTTTGAAATCAACCCGCCGTCCAGCTTTAGTTAAAAAGTATTTACAGACTGGTCCTTTTATTTCCGTTTGACCCCCTGAGCTTCCTGAATTTTGAAACCGCAGTCCATATCTTGGGTTTTTCTCACGCTAGCCCCTGAGTCTATGCTTTAATTACATTTTAGTCCTCGGTTTTTGTCCAGAAGCCCCTGGAAGCTCCAGTTTTCTTACAAATAGGTCCCTGGATCCTGTTTTAAGCGTAGTTTTCGCGTTTTAGCTCCGTTTTAGGTGTTCTTTATATCCACGCGATCGTTGTAACGCGTAGAATAGTTCTAGACTAGTTTCATGTGCTGTTCTATTATATTGGTGTACTGTTTTCTTATAGTTTGCTATTGTTTGTGCATGTGTGTATGTGTGGACCATGTTTGATGATCGTGAGTAGACGCGGAGCCTTTGGACCAGTACCAGGAGCAGCCATCTTCCGAGCAGTTTGAGCAGCAGCCGGGAGAGTACGAGGAAGGCAAGTATAACATGAACCTCCTATCACTTTTAAATACAAGTTTCATACTGCATTTTAATCCTGTATGCCTATAAGGATTTCCTAGCCACTTTTATCCTGTATATATATCCTTTGGGTTGCATTTTTTGGTTAGTTGTGCTAGGTTGCTGCGCTATAACAAACCTTGGTCCTTTTTAATTAATTTGATTAATGGTCTTATGCAACTTAACTCTGGAGCCAACCCTCTGTGCTGTGTGCTTGAGTGGTTTGTGCGACCTTAAAAGATGTTTTTGTTAGAAACATGGTTTAGGGGGCCAGCACGGTGCTTAGTGGTTGGTTGGCCACTCTCCATAAGGACCGGTTCATAGAGCGACAACCTGGGACAACCGCGCAACCACAAGACTGGTATGGGACGGTCTTGACTTACTAATTAGGTCATTTTGGTTCGGGAGTAACTTACCTGCGTGGGCAAGAGGGGTGGTAAGCTTCAATGGTCCCTGCTCCTCCGGCTTGGTCTGTGCTGTGTGTCTTGTACCCCCGGAGGTGGGCCCCATCGTTGCTGATCCAGAATCCTTAGCGGTTACACCTTACCAACGTGGACCTTTGTAACGGTCTCGTAGTGTGCTTGCTAGCCATCTCACCTAAGGAAGTGTGATGAACAACTAGCGTAGTTCACGACTTGTGGGTAAAGTTGTGCAACCTCTCAAGAGTGTAAAACTGATATATCAGCTGTGCTCACAGTCATGAGCGGCCCAGATCCTCCGTCTGATTAGTGGGGTTATCAACCTTTGACGAGGGCGATTCCCCGGGTGGTTTTGGGTTTGGATGGTTCTCAGTAGTTCTTAATTAATATTGATTAATTCTTATGCAATTTGGGTTATGGTAATTCATCCACTTGTAGTAATTAGCTTTAATAAAAGTTTGCCAAGATTAAAAGCTAATGCAGTTGAGTCAGCTAACCTTAGAGCCTCATGCTCGTGTTATACTTGTTGAGTACTAGTTTGTACTCACACTTGCCTCTCTACTCTTCTGTTCTACTTCGGATATCTTCGACTGCTGCTCAGTGCCCGGCAACGTGGAGGATTACGTCAGTGGCTTCGACGACTTCTAGGCGTTTGTCTCCCAGTCGACGTCCCTGTGGCGCCCAGCTTTTCATGTATCTCTTTTACGCTTCCGCAACTCTTGAACCGATTCTTGATTCGGTTGTAATGAAACAATTTATTCATGATCTATTTACGATTTATATTAATGTTATTCGTGACATGTGTTGTGATATCTTGATAATCTGTTGTATATATGCGTGACTTGATCCTGGCGCATATATGATTGCTCGATTTATGTTCTTATAAATCGGGTGTGACAGATTGGTATCAGAGCCGTGTTGACTGTAGGACGAAGCCTAGATAGAATTGGTCGAGTTTAGGACTTCGGTTCTCTTGCTTGCCTCCGCAAATCCTCAACCATCATGATTCTGCTTCTATTCCTTGAGTCTTAAGCCCTCGATTTGCTGTTTTCCCCGCCTTTTCTGAGAAAGTAGCTTGAGTTTTCCGTAGACGTTGGCCTGAGTCGCCTAGTCTTATAAGCTATAAGTAGGGCCGTCCCGATGGAAAATACGCTAGAACGAGTGTGTTAGTCGAGTAGTGTGGAAAACTCGACCAAGTTGTGAATATTGAATGATTGTTATTGTGCAAATGTTTGATTTGGATCTTTGGTTGATTGCATAGGCTAGTAGTTAAACTTGTTCATGCAAATCGACCTAACCCCACTTGAACTAAATAATAAAAAAAAAATTTGAATTAGAACGTTGGGGGTAAAACCTATATTCCTCTCTTCCTTCTGAAGTTTCATTTCCGCAGCTGCACCATATCTTATTCTCATAAATTCCGTTTGTTGCAATCAGATGGTGAACACCAGGCGCACCGGTTCCGGTTCTGACCAGCAGGAGCAGAACAACCAGAATACTGGCCAGCCGCTGCCGATGCCGCCACCACTGACCCCGGAGCAGTTCTTCCAGCTCCAGATGCAGATGATGGCTACCCTGAACAACACCGTTCAGGCTCTGCAGCAGATCCATGCCCAGCCACCGCCTCCTCCGCCGCCTCAGCCCCGTGACAGGCGTGCGGACTTCCTGAGAGGTCACCCGCCGACCTTCTCTCACGCCACGGACCCACTCCAGGCGGACGACTGGCTTCGTTCGGTGGAGCGCCAGTTGGTTGTTGCGCAGTGCGACGACCGTGAGCGAATCCTTTACGCAGCCGGGCAGCTGCGAGGCTCCGCTCTTGACTGGTGGGAGTCCTACCCAGCTCGGGATCGTGAGGCTCTCACGTGGGACCAGTTCCGTGAGCGTTTCAGGAACCACCATATTCCTGAGGGCATCATGAAGATGAAGCAGAAGGAGTTCCGTGCCCTTAAGCAGGTAAAATTTAACGGAAATTCCCTACCAAATTCTTTTGAGCTTGATCTACCCTTGATTCCTTTCGTAGACCTGACCAATTGAGCGTTTTCCATCCTTGTTATCTGTGTTCGTTATTTCAGGGATCCATGACGGTGACGGAGTATCATGACCGTTTCCTTCAGCTTGCCCGCTATGCCCCTGCCGACGTCGCTCGTGATAGCGATAAGCAGGAGTACTTCAAGGAGGGACTGGATGATCACATCCAGTATGCGCTGCTGAACCACCGCTTCGACAACTTCAACCAGCTGGTTGATGCTGCACTCAACACCGAGCGCAAGCGCCGGGAGATTGAGGATAAGAAGAGGAAGATGGCTCCATCCTCTTCGGGCAGCAACACCCGTCCCCGCTACCAGTACCCTCCACAGCAGCAGCAGCAGAGGCCGCCTCAGCAGTACCAGCAGCGGCAGCAGTACCCGCCTCGTCCTCAGCAGCAGCAGCAGGCGGGACAGGGTCAGAGGCTTCCGGCGCCTCCGGCTCCATCAGTTCAGAGGCAGGGAGCGCCCACTCCTCCTCCTGGGCAGCAGGCCGCGGCACTTCCTCGAGTGTGCTTCCACTGCGGCGAGCCAGGGCACTACGCCAACGTCTGCCCTCGGAAGGCGCAGGCAGGACAGCAGGGACGTGCAGCACCGCCCAAGGCCCCAGCTCAGGGCAGGGTGAACCACGTGACGGCCGAGTCAGCAGCCGAAGCTCCTAACGTGGTTATTGGTACGTTCATGGTCAACACCCATCCTGCTACAGTGCTTTTTGATACTGGTGCTACGCATTCTTTCATCACCCAGTCTTTTGTTGAGCATCATGGCATCCCTACTAGCACATTAAAGAGGTGCATGATAGTATCTTCACCGGGAGGGCAGTTAAGGTCTCATGTCTTCTGTCCTAGAGGCAGTGTGGCTATAAGGGGGGTAGATTTCAGTGAGAATCTGATGGTGCTTGACTCCAAGGGCATTGATGTGATCCTCGGGATGGAGACTCTTGCTAAGTGGGGAGTCCGGATAGATTGTGCTCAGAGGACAGTTCTTCTGTCAGCACCAGATGGTCAGGAGGTCACTGTTGGTGCCACAGAGCCTTCTGGATTTCTTCATCAAATGGAGGCTAGACCCACGGACGGTATTCGCGTGGTGTCTGAATTCCCGGATGTCTTTCCGGATGATTTGCCAGGTATGCCGCCTGATCGCGACATTGAGTTTTCTATTGATCTCTTGCCTGGCACAGCTCCTATTGCTAAGAGGCCCTATCGTATGGCTCCTGTCGAGCATGAGGAGGTTAAGAAGACCGTCGACGAGTTGCTAGCTAAGGGTTATATCCGTCGCAGTTTCTCTCCTTGGGCTTTTCCTGTATTGCTTGTAGAGAAGAAGGATGGTGCGAAGAGGATGTGCGTCGATTATCGGGATCTGAATGCGGTCACTATCAAGAACAAGCATCCATTGCCCCGCATTGAGGATCTCTTTGATCAGCTTCAGGGTGCTTGTGTATTCTCGAAGATCGATCTGCGTTCGGGTTATCATCAGCTGAAGATTCGTCCTGAGGATATCCCGAAGACGGCGTTCACTTGCAAGTATGGGTTATACGAGTATACGGTCATGTCTTTTGGCTTGACTAATGCTCCGGCTTTCTTTATGCATCTGATGAACAAGGTTTTCATGGATTATCTGGACACCTTTGTGGTGATATTTATTGATGATATCCTGATATATTCCAAGTCAGAAGCAGAGCATGAGAAACATCTGAGGCTTGTGTTGCAGAGGCTCAGAGAGCACAAGCTGTATGCCAAGCTCAGCAAGTGCGAGTTTTGGATTGACGAGGTTCCGTTCCTCGGTCATGTTATCTCCAAGGGAGGTATTGCTGTGGACCCCGGAAAGGTGAAGGATGTGCTTGACTGGGTTGTACCGCAGACGGTGAAGGAAGTCCGCTCTTTTCTGGGCTTAGCAGGTTATTATCGGAGGTTCATCGAGAATTTCTCCAAGATTGCGAAGCCGTTGACTTCCTTGCTGGAGAAGGACGTGGGTTTCTTTTGGACTGATAAGCGTCAGAATGCCTTCGAGGAGTTGAAGAAGAGGTTGACTACGGCGCCAGTCCTTACTCTGCCAGACCAGAGCAAGAGGTTCACAGTGTATTGTGATGCTTCGAGGGATGGTCTTGGTTGTGTTCTGATGCAGGAAGGCAGAGTCATAGCTTATGCTTCGCGGCAGTTGCGCCGGCACGAGCTGAATTATCCCACTCATGATCTGGAGTTAGCCGCAGTTGTGCATGCTCTGAAGATATGGAGGCATTACTTGTTTGGGCAGAGGTGTGACATTTACACCGATCACAAGAGCCTCAAGTATATTTTCACCCAGAGTGAGCTGAACATGCGACAGAGAAGATGGCTAGAGTTGGTCAAGGATTATGACCTGGAGATTCACTATCATCCGGGCAAGGCCAATGTTGTAGCAGATGCTCTGAGCAGGAAGAGCTATGTTAACATGGCCGTGGCTTTCCAGATGCCTCAGGAGTTATGCGAGGAGTTTGAGCAGTTGAGCCTGGGTTTCTTGCATCATACCTCGAGTGCAGCATTCGAGGCAGAACCCACTCTAGAGGCTGAGATCAGGCAGCATCAGAAGGAGGATCAGAAGCTGCAGGAGATTCGGGAGTTGCTCAAGATTGGCAAGGCTCCTCATTTCAGAGAGGATGATCAGGGTACCTTGTGGTACAAGGGCCGTATATGTGTGCCAGATGTGCATGACCTCAGGAAGCTGATTCTGAGTGAGGCTCATGATACAGCGTATTCTATCCATCCAGGCAGCACGAAGATGTATTATGACCTGAAGGAACGATTCTGGTGGTCTGGAATGAAGCGTTCCGTTGCGGAGTACGTGGCTATTTGCGACACTTGTCAGCGTGTCAAGGCAGAGCATCAGAGGCCAGCAGGATTATTGCAGCCATTGAAGATTCCAGAGTGGAAATGGGAGGAAATCACTATGGATTTCATTGTTGGCTTGCCTCGTACTCAGAAAGGGTACAACTCCATATGGGTAGTAGTGGACTGGTTGACGAAGGTGGCTCATTTTATTCCGGTGAACACTACTTACTCCGGTGCTAGACTCGCAGAGTTGTACATCTCCAGGATTGTCTGTCTGCATGGTGTTCCTAAGAAGATTATATCTGATCGAGGATCTCAGTTCACTTCACGGTTCTGGGAGCAGTTGCATGATTCGTTGGATACGAAGCTGCGCTTCAGTACTGCTTATCATCCTCAGACCGATGGACAGACAGAGAGAACCAACCAAGTGTTGGAGGATATGCTCCGAGCTTGTGCTATTCAGTATGGTACCAGCTGGGATAAATGCCTGCCGTATGCGGAGTTTTCGTATAACAACAGTTATCAGGCCAGTCTGAAGAAGTCTCCTTTCGAGGCCCTGTATGGTCGGAAGTGCAGGACTCCTCTGTATTGGGATCAGATTGGCGAGAGGCAGGTGTTTGGTCCGGATATTGTTGAAGAGGCAGAACAGTTGGTACAGCAGGTGCGAGAGAACCTGAGGGTCGCACAGACTCGTCAGAAGAGCTATGCGGATGTTCGTCGCCGAGATTTGACCTTTGCAGTGGGCGATCATGTGTACCTGAAGGTCTCGCCGATGAGGGGAATCCGCAGGTTTAATGTGAGAGGAAAGCTTGCTCCACGATACATTGGTCCGTTCAAGGTGTTGGAACGGAAAGGTGAGGTGGCATATCGTTTGGAGTTGCCTCCAAATCTCTCAGGAGTGCACGATGTATTTCACGTGTCTCAGCTAAAGAAGTGCTTGAGGGTGCCAGAAGAGCAAGCACCGATAGAAGGGTTGGATGTGCAGGAGGATCTGACCTACATCGAGCATCCGGTGAGGATTTTGGAGACATCCGAGAGAGTTACCCGGAACAAGAAGATCAAGATGTGCCGTGTTCGGTGGAGTCATCACACGGAGGATGAGGCTACTTGGGAGCGAGAAGATGAGTTGAGAAAGACATATCCCGATCTCTTTGCTAGCTAGCCTATTCGAATCTCGGGACGAGATTCCTGTAAGGGGGGTAGGTTTGTAACACCCTAATGTAATTTTCCCAAATTTTAAGGAATTTATTTTGGCTCAAATAAAATATCCAAGGTTTTTCTAATTTACCTTGCATTTAAAAGTAATTTATAACACGGGAAAATAAAATTTATTATAAGGTCAACATGTTTGTGCATTCATGCTGGTGCATAAGTTTTATTTGGTTGACTGCATAGAAGTTGAATTCAAATTCGAACTGAATTCCAATAGATTTGAGTGGAAACAGGAGAGTGAGTCAGTCATTCTCTCTTTTCTCAGTCATTCTTTATTTTCCCAGTCATTCCTTTCCTTTCTCAGTCATTCCTTTCCTTTCTCAGTCATTTCCCTTCCTTTCTCAGTCATTCCTTTCCTTTCTCAATCATTCCTTCCTTTCTCAGTTATTTTCGTTCTTTCCTCTGTCATTCTTTCTTTCTCCGTCATTCCCCAGCTCGACCCCACCTGTCGGCCCCTTCTTCCTTCTTCCCTAGCGCTCAACTTCCCCCGAGATCTCCGGCGAGCTTCCTTATCCGAGCCCGCACGCCCAGGGCAGCGCCGCCGCCCTACAAGAGGGAACCCCCTGCGCTCTGGTACCCAGAACCCTAACCCTAACTCCTGCGTCGCCCGAGGACCTCCAGCGCCGCCGCCCCTTCTTCCCCGCCGCGCAGACTCCCTCGGCCTCACCGTCGCGCCGCCACTCCGCCGTGCCACAGACCTCAATAGGCCCGCATCCGCTCCGCCGCCTCGCCTGGAAGCTTCCCAAGCCCAGCAATCGTGCCCCGAGCCTCTACATCACCGGGATTCCACGAAGAAATCGCCGCCGGTGAGCCGCTCCGCCCCTGAAATTCTTCGTCGCCGGTGACCCCAAAACCTCCCTAACCCCTCTGGCACCTTCACAGGACCTCCACGCAACGATCCCCGGTGACCCGTACTCCGGAGAACCTCTGCAACACCTCTCCCCGCGGGATCCCGAGCCCTTCCGCCGCCGGTCGTCGTCGTCGTCCTTCCTCCGTCGTATTCCCGGCCTCCACAGCCCCTCGGTGAGCATCAGCACGCTTCCCTCTCCCTCTTACGCTAGCTATCATGAACCGTAGGCCGCACCCGAAGTCGCGGCGCCGTCGCCGGCATGCACCGCCGTGCAGACCCGCTATCCCCGCGAGCCCACCAGATCGGACCGGTCCGATCCAGATCGGACCGTCCGTAAACGTCGGTTAGATCGGACCAGTCTGAACTCCGCTGTTCAGATCGGACCGTCCGAACCGGAGTGCGTCTGAACCGTTCGATTTAGATCCAACCGCCCAGATTAGAAGCCGCATACCCCTTCGGCCTTGGCGTTTTGCTAAAGAGTCCTTGTGTTTGTTTGAAATCAACCCGCCGTCCAGCTTTAGTTAAAAAGTATTTACAGACGGGTCCTTTTATTTCCGTTTGACCCCCTAAGCTTCCTGAATTTTGAAACCGCAGTCCATATCTTGGGTTTTTCTCACGCTAGCCCCTGAGTCTATGCTTTAATTACGTTTTAGTCCTCGGTTTTTGTCCAGAAGCCCCTGGAAGCTCCAGTTTTCTTACAAATAGGTCCCTGGATCCTGTTTTAAGCGTAGTTTTCGCGTTTTAGCTCCGTTTTAGGTGTTCTTTATATCCACGCGATCGTTGTAACGCGTAGAATAGTTCTAGACTAGTTTCATGTGCTGTTCTATTATATTGGTGTACTGTTTTCTTATAGTTTGCTATTGTTTGTGCATGTGTGTATGTGTGGACCATGTTTGATGATCGTGAGTAGACGCGGAGCCTTTGGACCAGTACCAGGAGCAGCCATCTTCCGAGCAGTTTGAGCAGCAGCCGGGAGAGTACGAGGAAGGCAAGTATAACATGAACCTCCTATCACTTTTAAATACAAGTTTCATACTGCATTTTAATCCTGTATGCCTATAAGGATTTCCTAGCCACTTTTATCCTGTATATATATCCTTTGGGTTGCATTTTTTGGTTAGTTGTGCTAGGTTGCTGCGCTATAACAAACCTTGGTCCTTTTTAATTAATTTGATTAATGGTCTTATGCAACTTAACTCTGGAGCCAACCCTCTGTGCTGTGTGCTTGAGTGGTTTGTGCGACCTTAAAAGATGTTTTTGTTAGAAACATGGTTTAGGGGGCCAGCACGGTGCTTAGTGGTTGGTTGGCCACTCTCCATAAGGACCGGTTCATAGAGCGACAACCTGGGACAACCGCGCAACCACAAGACTGGTATGGGACGGTCTTGACTTACTAATTAGGTCATTTTGGTTCGGGAGTAACTTACCTGCGTGGGCAAGAGGGGTGGTAAGCTTCAATGGTCCCTGCTCCTCCGGCTTGGTCTGTGCTGTGTGTCTTGTACCCCCGGAGGTGGGCCCCATCGTCGCTGATCCAGAATCCTTAGCGGTTACACCTTACCAACGTGGACCTTTGTAACGGTCTCGTAGTGTGCTTGCTAGCCATCTCACCTAAGGAAGTGTGATGAACAACTAGCGTAGTTCACGACTTGTGGGTAAAGTTGTGCAACCTCTCGAGAGTGTAAAACTGATATATCAGCTGTGCTCACAGTCATGAGCGGCCCAGATCCTCCGTCTGATTAGTGAGGTTATCAACCTTTGACGAGGGCGATTCCCCGGGTGGTTTTGGGTTTGGATGGTTCTCAGTAGTTCTTAATTAATATTGATTAATTCTTATGCAATTTGGGTTATGGTAATTCATCCACTTGTAGTAATTAGCTTTAATAAAAGTTTGCCAAGATTAAAAGCTAATGCAGTTGAGTCAGCTAACCTTAGAGCCTCATGCTCGTGTTATACTTGTTGAGTACTAGTTTGTACTCACACTTGCCTCTCTACTCTTCTGTTCTACTTCGGATATCTTCGACTGCTGCTCAGTGCCCGGCAACGTGGAGGATTACGTCAGTGGCTTCGACGACTTCTAGGCGTTTGTCTCCCAGTCGACGTCCCTGTGGCGCCCAGCTTTTCATGTATCTCTTTTACGCTTCCGCAACTCTTGAACCGATTCTTGATTCGGTTGTAATGAAACAATTTATTCATGATCTATTTACGATTTATATTAATGTTATTCGTGACATGTGTTGTGATATCTTGATAATCTGTTGTATATATGCGTGACTTGATCCTGGCGCATATATGATTGCTCGATTTATGTTCTTATAAATCGGGTGTGACAGCGTGCCGTTGCTCGGCACGTCGTACTCCAGCATCACCTGCTCATGCCCATAGGCCTGCTCTGCTCCGGCCGCTCAACAGCTGCCCACACCGCCAACTCCCGCACGCCACCGCGCGCACGCTCGCGCCACTTGCTCGGTGCCGCCCACGTTCCTGCCACTCCAGCGCCTACACCGGCTCTCCAGCACGCGAGCTCCTGCACCGCCTGAACCATGCCACTCCAGCTCCCATGCTCGACTGACGCCAACTCGCCTACGTCGCGTCGCATCAGCTCACGCCTGAGCCGTTCGCGCGTTCTGCTCTGGCGCCGTTCTGCCTCGGGCTCGCCCCAACGCCCGCGCGCAGCCGCTCTGCCGCCTGCGCGCCTGGGCCGCTCGCCTGGACCGCACTCCGCCTGCGCGCCCGCACTGCTGCGGCCGCCGCTCGGGCCGGACCCGCCTGTCGCGCGCGCCACCCCTGCCCCGACCGGGCGCCGCGCACACTGCTCCGCCTTGGGCCCGCTAGCTCGCTCCGCCCGCGAGCTGCAGCCGCCCGCGCACGCCGCTTGCGAGCCGCCGCGTCGCGCCTGCCTTCGCGTGCCCTTGACCGCGCCGCACCTGGTGCCTTGTGCCGCGGCCCGCGCGCTGCTGCGCCGTGCAGCGCCCGCCGCTGCTTGCTTGGGAGGAAAAACAGCAGCCCGTGAACCAAGGGAAGAACAGCAGGGAGAGGAGGAGGAAAAGAGGAATTTTGATAGTGCTACTGCCGGTGGGAACGGATAAGACAGAGACGCCAGGGGAGAAAAGAAATAGAGGAGAAGGATAAACAGATTTCCCCAAGGACCTTTGCGTAAATACAGAAAACTATGGGGATCTTTCTGTAAAACATAAATTTCCCATTACTCTGAAACCCAAATGAAGAAGTGCCCAAAATGAAAGTTGGAGAGTTTTTCAAACTCTACAATATTGCTTTAGAGCTCAAGTTCAAAAACTCAAAACTCGCATCTTTGCACGTGAAATTTTGAGCAAAAGTTGGATTTGAATTACTTTTGTCCTAAGAGTGTAATTTTTAAAATATTAAGGACCTAAATGCAAGAATTTATGACATGTCATAATGACGGGATAGACTCGTCATAATGATTGGATAGACATGTCATGATGACTTGCATCTTTTACACTTTAGTCCTGAGTAACTTTGGAAATTACTTTTGTAAATCAAATATTTGCGTAAAAGGACTTGTACTTTAATAAAATTACATAAACACCCTTATTTTCACCATTTTACCCAAAATTTTTACACACTTCAACACTTGCATTTCTAATGCAACTTTTGAATAAATAAATATATATTTTTACAAGGGATAAAATAAAGAAAACATGTTTACAAAACCACCTTTCACTTATTTCAAAATTACCTCCCAACCAAACACATTTTGCAAAAATAGCCCTAGGTTTTCCTGTAATTAGAAAAATACCCTATTTACTTGCACTTTTATATTTTCAAAAGTTTCACATAAACACACATGAGCTTTATACGAACAAACACATATTTCACACTAACAAAATATATGCCTAGCTTACAAACACATGAACTGTCACATTTCTCTATCAACCATCAACCCGTGATTGTTCTTTTTAACTCTGGTGCCACCCATAGTTTTATCAGTACAAAATGTGGGGCTAAATTAGGCTTGGATCTTTATCCTACTAATGGGGCCTATATAATAGCAACTCCTGGCGGTAAAATTTCTTCAAACCAAGTTTGTAGAAGCGTGCCAATTCAAATGGGTAAAAACCAGATGAGGACAGATTTACTATTATTGGACCTAGAAGGAATGGATGTTCTCTTAGGTATGAATTGGATGACCCAGCATCATATGTCATTAGATATCTCCTCCCGAACAGTGGAAATAGATTCACCTAAGCCTGAATCTACCATTTTTTATCTTCCACAAAGAGAGTGCATCAATTATTATACCTATGCTACAACCGGGATCAAGTTAAAAGATATTCCTATCATTTGTGAATATCCAGATGTCTTTCTAGACGATTTGCCTGGAATGCCCCCATATCAAGATATTGAGTTTATCATAGAACTCCAACCTGGCACAGCCCCTATCTCTAAAAGATCTTATCGTATGCCACCCAATGAGCTTGCCGAGTTAAAAATCCAACTCCAAGACCTCCTTGATAAGGGTTTCATTCGTCCGAGTGCATCACCATGGGGTTGTCCAGCTTTCTTCGTGAAAAAGAAAGATAATAGCTTAAGGCTATGTGTAGACTATCGTCCTCTCAATGCGGTAACTATCAAAAACAAGTATCCTCTACCCCGCATTGACATTCTCTTCGATCAGCTAGCCGGAGGTAAAGTATTCTCCAAAATTGTTCTTCATTCCGGCTATCATCAAATTAAAATCCGGCCAAGTGACATTCCAAAAATGGCCTTCTCCACCCAATATGGTCTATATGAATACCTAGTTATTTCATTTGGTCTCACCAATGCTCCAGCATATTTCATGTATCTCATGAATCTGTCTTCATGCAAGAACTCGCAAATTTGTTGTGGTCTTTATTGATGACATTTTGATCTACTCTAAAAATCCAGAAGATCATGCAAAACATCTTCATATTATTCTTCAGCGATTAAGAGACCACCATTCGTACGCCAAATTCTCCAAGTGCGAATTCTGGTTAGATATTGTGAAGTTTTTGGGCCATACTATCTCCGGTGACGGTATATCCGTTGACCCTAGTAAAGTACAAGAAGTGATGGATTGGAAACCTCTAACATCAGTCCATCAGATCCGTAGTTTTCTTGGTCTAGCTGGCTATTATCGTCGCTTCATCCCTGATTTCTCCAGAATAGCCAAACCTATGACCGAACTACTAAAGATGGGTGTTAAATTCTCTTGGGATCAAAACTGCGAAGATGCATTCCACCTTCTCAGAAACCATCTTACGACTGCTCCAGTCTTAGCTCAACTAGATGTGTCAAAACCCTTCGACATCTATTGTGATGCCTCAGGAACCAGACTTGGTTGTGTGCTTATGCAGGACAATCAAGTAATTGCTTATGAATCACGAGCACTCAGGGTTCATGAACAGAACTACCCTACCAATGATCTTGAACTTGCAGCTGTTATTCATGACCTAAAGATCTGGAGACATCATCTGATGGGTACAAAGTGTCATATTTATACAGACCACAAAAGCCTCAAGTACATCTTCACACAAGCAGATCTGAATATGAGGCAAAGACGCTGGCTAGAACTTATCAAAGACTATAATTTGGAAGTACACTATCATCCAGGCAAGGCCAATGTCATTGCGGATGCACTTAGTCGCAAGGCACATTGTTCTTGTTTATCTGTAGAAGCTTTGCTGGGAAATGAGAAAGCTTAATCTAGAAATCGTTCCCCAAGGTGACTTGAACCACCTCTCAGTTGAAGCCACGCTTAGGGATAGCATTGTTCTAGCTCAACAGCGCAATAAAGGAGTCAGAATCATTAAGCAGAAGATAACACAAGGAGAAGGGAAGTATAAGTGCTTCCGAGTAGATCTAGAAGGAGTTTTATGGTTCAACGAATGTATCGTTGTACCGAAGGACCATGAGCTCCGTAAACAGATATTGGATGAAGCCCTCCTATCCAAATTCTCTATGCACCCTGGCAGTACCAAGATGTACCAAGATCTGAAGTAGAACTTCTGGTGGACTCGTATGAAACGAGAAATTGCCAAGTATGTCTCTGAATGTGATATCTGCCAAAGAGTCAAAGCCAGTCATCTAAAAACTGCTGGTATTCTTCAACCTCTACCTATTCCCTCTTGGAAGTGGGTGGATATCAGTATGGACTTTATTGTTGGCTTACCCAACACTTCTCTAAGGCATGACCCCATTTGGGTAATCTTTGATCGATTGACCAAGACTGCACATTTCCTTCCCGTGCATACTACATATAATGCCAAAAAGTATGCCGAGATCTACCTAGATCAAATTATTCGTCTTCATAGAATACCGAAGACAATAATTTCTGATCGTGGAGCACAATTTATCGCTCGGTTCTGGGAGCAACTACAGCATGCTCTTGGAACTAAGTTAATTCGAAGCTCCGCATATCACCCTCAGATAGACGGACAGACTGAAAGAGTAAATCAGATTTTGGAAGATATGCTTAGAGCCTGTATCCTTCAGTATGATAAGCACTGGGACAAATGTTTGTCGCTGGCAGAATTTTCTTACAACAATAGTTATCAGGCAAGCATTAAGATGGCTCCATTTGAAGCATTGTACGGTCGCCGATGTCCAACTCCTTTGAGTTGGTCACAAACTGGCGAACATAAAATCTTTGGATCGGACCTTGTCACTGAAGCAGAGGAAAAGGTAAAGACTATTCAAAACAATCCAAAGGCAGCTTAATCTTGACAGAAAAGCTACGCTGACATGCGAAGAAGACCATTACAATTTCAAATTGGAGATTTCGTCTATCTTCCAGTATCTCCTACCCGAGGTGTTCAAAGATTCGGCGTAAAAGGGAAACTTGCTCCTCGATACATCGGACCCTTTGAAATCCTTGAAATCTGTGGACCCGTAGCTTACCGTCTTCAACTTCCTCCTCAACTAGCGGCTATCCATAACATCTTCCATGTGTCTCAACTTAGGAAATGCGTCAAAGTTCCTACCGAGATCATCGATCCCCAAACCATCAAAATCGAACCTGATTTAACCTATACAGAACATCCAATTAGAGTATTAGGCACCAAAGAAAGAAGCACTAGAAGAGAAACCATTAGGATGTTCAAGATTTAGTGGAACCATCATACGGAAGAAGAAGCAACATGGAAAACCGAATCTTATCTTCAGCATAATTTTCCAGACTTCTTTCAAACCAACCTCCAAAACTTGATCATCCAAATTCATTCTGTTCCGGAATCTCGGGACGAGATTCTTTTTGGGGGGAAGGCTGTGACACTCAGGTAATTAGTATTGTCACACCCTAATTTTAGTATGATGTTGTGTGCAAAATGTGGTGAAAGTATGTTTAAAAATTTAAATGCTAAGAAAAAGGGTTGGTTTTATATAATTATAAATTAATAAAGGTCCTTTAGTATTAAATAGATGAGAATGGGAAGTGGAATTCAAATACATAAAGGTTGTTTTGGCAAAAGTCAAAAACTTGCATTTAAATCATAAATATAGGTGAAACTACACCTAGGGTATTGTTATCGCCATAATTTGACTGGACCAAGGGATGGGCCGAGAGCAACATGGGCTGAGGGAAATCATCGTAATGGTCTGCAAATCGGCCTTTGTGCGAACGTGTCAAGGGCTAGGGTGGCCGTGTATCTATGGATAGTTTAAAAATAGTAAGTTAGATATTGTGTTGTAATCAGCCAGGATTAGTTAGAAAAGATCAAGTCTCCGGACTATAAATATGTACCGTGAGAATCAATAAAAAAAGAATCAATCATTCACAACAAACTCTCGGCGCATCGCCACCCCTCCCCAAGGGTTTTTTCCAGGTAATCGTCATGCTGCTCCGATCATGTTCCACATGGTCGGAGCAGCGCTGCTTTTATCTGTTTATCATTGTGTTTCTTGTACAGAAGCGTTTTTGATGGCGAGTAACACTAGTTATCTTAAACGATTATGATGCTGCATTGTTTTTGAATAGTAATTCCATGTTTTGCTTGCTGCTCGTAATCGTTTAGCTGTTCTTGTACGCGATCTCGGGTGCAAGGGCAGCGCCTTGTTCTGTTACTGCTTAGTAGATCTAATCTGTTATGGTAGTTCTTTGTGTTACAAGGAATTGGTTTAACATCCGTGTGATTAGGCCCTTCAAATGGGTTGAATGTTCCGGCTGCATGTTTGGTGCCTTATGGTAACTTGACGAGGGATTGTTCCGGGAATCGACTTGTGAAGTTAGTTTTTAGGCCTCTTTTCGGGTTAACATACTGTTATCTTTCGTGTTTGTTAGGCTCAACCATGTGTAGGATGTTCCGATCATATGGTGAGAGCTTTTACTGTCGCAGATTGGATTAGCTTGGCAATTACAGAACATGCTTTTATTTTTCTATCGGATTCATATTTAAGCGTTCATATGTTTAGTAGATCCAATCTATTAAATGTAGCAATTGGCTTCTTTCAGCCGATTCTGACAGGTACCCGAAGGTCCAATCTAGTACAATTACTCCGTCGGCTTCTTTGGCTGATCTGGGGATCGTTGTCAGAGCCGATCACGGCTCGGACTAATGTTTAATTTGGCTATGTACGCAGGAAAATAGCTGACGAACGGTTTCAACACCTTCCTGATCAGGTATAGGTCAGGTGGCACGCCTAACACTTCACCAAGCCAGGGCGTGTGCTGGACTTTTGGGCCGTTGACTGAGGGATCGGGGCCCACCAGCAGTCCTAGAAGCCTCACGGCTCCTCTTGTTGCCTGTCGCTGCTCGCCGGTGGGTTTTGACCGACAATACATTCTGGCACGCCTGGTGGGACCACATCGACTACTTCGACTTCACCGATTACATCGACTATTGCGTCGGCTACATCAACTACTTCAGTGACTACTCCGACTACGTCGACTACAATTGGCTGCATCATCTTCTTTGGCTTCATCGACTTCCATTGTCAAGATGCCGAACGAGAACCCGATTACTTATGAAGAGTTGTCTGAAGAGCATAAGCAGAGGTACGATGAAATAAAGGTTGCTTTTGAGGCCGATCTCCTCGGCTCGTTTGAGAGAACCCGTCACCATGGCATCAGGTGGAAGGGGTTTTCATCTGAAGGGGCACTCGACGAAGTGGATCTGTCTACCCCTACGGAAGAACGTACGCGAGCTCTCCGTCAGGAGGTCAATTACATGGTGGCCCACTCATTACATCGGCATTCTGAGAGTTTGGTGAACACCCTCGAGCGTGTCGTGGTGCGCGTGGTGCAAGAAATTATGAAACACCAGTACTCTCCAACATGACCTGCTTTAGGGAGTCATAAGGGGGAGTTGCCTTCTCAATCCAGACCACCAGTGCCGTATGCATTCGCAGCCCCTGAGCAACATAATTCTCCAGCTTATGTCATATACAAGGTGGGAGGTGACCCTGTTGATCACCAATTCTTCAGTGAACCACCCAAGGAGGTACCACATGGATATGTTTGTGCATATATACCAGATGGTGGTAATCCACCGCAACCCAAATTCAGCAGAGCAGAAGGATCTAGCTCCATAGAACACGTAAGCCGATATCTAGCGTAGTTGGGGATGATTTTGGTGTCGGATCCATTGCGAGTAAGGTTCTTCTCGCAGTCTCTTACAGGGCTGGCTTTTGGATGGTACACGTCATTGGGCTCTGATTCTATCCGCACCCGGAAGCAACTAGAAGAACAATTCCATGTACAATATCATTCAGAAGCTGCAGAAGCTAGGATTGCTGATTTGGCACAGGTCCGCCAAAAGCGAGGAGAAACAGTGGCGGAATATATCCAGCGTTTCAGGGAAATCAAGAATCGATGGTACTCGATTCGAATTTCAGAAAAGGAGGCAGTCGAATTAGCGACTTTGGGACTAGTAAAACCGGTCAGAGATCTGGTTTTCCAGCTAGAGTTCAACTCTTTGGCTCACCTGGTGCAGAAAATGACAATATATGAGAAACGTCACCCAGAATTGTACCAAGACAAGTTCAAACGTCAAGTAGTAATGGTTGACGCTGAAGATTCTGAAGACTCTGAGGATGACCCTGAGATTGCAGTTGTGGAGTGGGCACGGGGGGCAAAGCCTGTGCCCTGCAAGTGGGTGAAACAACAAGGCCCTCTAAAAGGCTTTGATTTTCATGTAAGTAAAGTCGAGCAGATATTCGACTTACTCTTGAAGGAAAAGCAGCTGAAGTTCCCTGAAGTTTTCAAGATCCCAACAGCTCAGGAGCTCCAGGGGAGATCATACTGCAAGTGGCACAACTCTTTCACCCACGGTACCAATGACTGCAAGGAACTCCGGCGACAGATACAATCAACCATTGAACAAGGCCGATTAATTTTGGGACAGTACGCCATGAAGGTCGATACCCAACCGTTCCCAAACGTAAATATGGTCGAAGGGTACGACCGATCAACACGTCGTCAGCTGGATTTCACGTTCGGTATCAACATGGCAGGGCATGCATCACGTCAGCATACGAGGCAAGAGGCCGATTCCCGCGATCGGCCCCAAAAAGAAGAAAGAGGCTATATCACCGAAGAACAGGTCAGGCATGTCACGAATCAATGGCCGTTTCTTCTCATCTCTTGAGAAAATATCAGCATCATTATCAATAGCATCTCCAACGCAAGACTGAAGAAGAAGAGTACGAGCAACGCACTAGGAAACACCTCAGGAAGCGAGAGGATACACGAGACCATTGGCATTGCCCGTTCTTCAAATATTGCTCGGATTCCAGTATGAAAAGACTCCCTACCCTTGAAGATTGTCCAAAGTGCAATTCTCAGAGGCAAGATACAAGAAGCGCCTCGGTTTTTCAGCGTTTGGGACCTGGGCAACCCCGCCATGAACAAAACAAGTCGACACATACAGCGGAAGTTTCAGAAGGTGAGGAGGACAAGTATCACCGACCACGCTGGTGTCCTGATGGGCTCAACCGGTCCTAGAAGCGGAGGGTACAGCGACTACATAGCCTGGAGGAAGCCGAGGCCCAATACTTAGAAACATTAAGGAAGACGTGGCCAGATTTGGCGGAAAAGGTCCACAACCCTCGAAAAGCAGAGACTTCTTCCAAGAAGGTATGGCGACCCAAGAAGTCGAAAGCCGATATGAAGACATGGCTGATGCACACATGGTGTTGGTTCTTCCTGCAGAGTTTCATGCACCACAACATGAGGAAGTGCCAGTAGCTCAACTCGACTTGGGGCCACGACCAATCATTTTTGAGAAGCCCTGAGAAAGGAATTACAGGCACCTGAAGGCGTTATATCTCAAGGGGTACATAAATGGCCAGCCTGTCAGCAGGATGCTAGTCAATACAGGAGCAGCGGTTAATATAATGCCATATTCAGTGCTGCGCAAGTTGGGGCATTCTGTTGGGGACTTGATCAAAACCAATATCACGCTAAGTGACTTCAACGGACAAACTTCAGAGGCACAAGGAGTCCTCAGCGTGGATCTGACGGTAGGAGGTAAAACCGTCCCTACGTCATTTTTTGTGGTCAACAGCAAGGGATCATACACTGTTATGCTTGGGAGAGATTGGATCCATGCCAATTGTTGTATCCCATCCATAATGCACCAGTGTCTGATTCAATGGGACGGAGATGAAGTAGAAGTAGTCCACGCGGATGACTCTGTTGAAGTTTCACATGCTGCCATGAGTGTCTAGGACGCAGAGGACCAGGAACCGATCTCAGGAATTAGCTTCGAGGGCTGCGACCACTTGGAAGCTACAAAAAACGGGGTGAGGCTGGTCTTATCTACTGGCCTTACGGAGTAGATTGGAAAGTAACTGGAAAGGCCGATCCCTGCGATGGGCCCCCAAAAAATAGAATCGAGTTGTTTTTGTCTTCCATGTTACATTGTTATAATGATCGCAAAGAGGCCTGCTCGAGCAGCCGGCCATGTGATTGTAAGATAATACGTATTAATGCAAAGAACAAGTCGGCCGATCCCTGCGATCGGCCAAATCCTTCTGCTTCATATTCTTTGTTTATTTGCAGTATCGACTTGATGGATGAAGGGAAGCTAGGATATGGGTTTACATCTACTGACGAGCTAGAAGAAGTCGATATTGGTCCTGGGGATAAGCCACGGCCAACATTTATCAGCAAGAAGTTAAATCCGGAGTTGCGAGGGGCGATGATAATACTATTGAGAGAATATACGGATTGTTTTGCCTGGGACTACACAGAGATGCCCGGGTTGGATAGAAGTATCGTTGAACATCAACTCCCTCTCAAGCCAGGATTTCGGCCTCCAGCAACGAGCACAACAAATGAAGGCCGAAGTCCTAGAAGAAGTCAAGAAAGAAGTCGAGAAGATGATAACAGTAGGCTTCATCAGGCCATGCAGGTATGCTGAATGGATTTCCAGTATTGTGCCTGTGCAGAAGAAGGACGGCCAATGGAGAGTCTGTGTAGACTTCAGAGATCTTAACAGAGCCACACCAAAAGATGAGTATCCGATGCTAGTTGCGGAGACATTGATTAATGCAGCTGCTGGTCATAAGATGTTGAGTTTTATGGATGGCAACGCTGGTTATAACCAGATTTTTATGGCTCCAGAAGATATTCACAAGACTGCATTCAGAGTACCAGGTGCAGTGGGATTATTCGAGTACGTGGTCATGACTTTTGGGCTCAAAAATGCTGGTGCTACATATCAACAAGCCATGAACTATATGTTTCATGATTTGATCGGCAAGCTGGTGGAGATTTATATTGATGACGTGGTGGTGAAATCTGCATCAGTTGAGGGACATTTAGGAGATCTACGGCGAATTCTGGAACGAACTAGGAAGTTCGGGCTTAGAATGAATGCTAAGAAGTGTGCCTTAGGACCAGCACAGACATAGCAGCGCTTTCCATCCACGCATGGGCAATGTATTTTGATGGGTCGGTCTGTGGAGATGGTTCCGGCATAGGTATCTCACTCGTCTCTCTTCGGGGCGCAACATATTCCTTTTCAATCAGATTGCCAACACCTTGCACCAATAATCTAGCCGAGTAGGAAGCGGTGCACAAAGGTATGGAGTTACTTCTCGAAGCTGGAGCAGAAGCAGTAGAAGTTTTTGGGGATTCCAAATTGGTCATCTCTCAGCTCACGGAGACATACCGATGTGAGAGCGAGTTGTTGTTTCCTTTGTGGAGACAATGCCAGGAGTTAATGGCCCAGTTCAAATATATAAACTTCTATTGGATACCAAGGGTGCAAAATTCTGAGGCCAATGATCTTGCCCAGATGGCTTCCGATTATAAGGACACGGGGGATGGAGCTGATTTTCCAATAAACCTGCTGGATCAGGGGGATTAGAGAGCCGATATCTTCAATTACTTGAAGGATCTGGCTCGGGGGGCACCTAAGAAGATACGCTACAGAGCCATGAAGTACGTCCTGAAAGGGGACGACTTGTTCTACAGGAGTCTGGAAGGATTACTGCTTAAGTGCTTAGGGCCGATTGAATCCAATCGGCTTCTACATGAAGTCCATGAAGGAACGTGTGGTACTCATCAATCAGCCCACAAGATGAAGTGGTTGATCAGGCGCTCGGGATATTATTGGCCTGATATGCTGGAAGATTGCTTCAAGTATTATAAAGGATGCCAGGCGTGCTAGAGGTTTGGAAAAATACAGATAGTACCAGCATCAGCAATGAATCCTATCATCAAACCTTGGCCATTCAGGGGCTGGGGCATGGACATGATCGGCAAGATTAATCCTCCATCAAGTAAAGGCCATCAGTTTATTTTGGCCATCACAGATTATTTTACCAAATGGGTAGAGGCTGTTCCTATGAAGTCAGTAACGTCGAGGGATGTCATCAATTTCATCAAGGAACACGTTATTCATAGGTTTGGGATTCCTTAGACCATTACAATAGATGGAGGGTCAGTGTTTATATCTGATGAATTCAAAAAGTTCGCTGCCGACATGGGGATTAAATTGATCAGGTCATCTCCGTACTACGCTCAAGCAAACGGACAACCCGAAGCGTCTAACCAGAGCCTGATCAAGCTGATCAAAAGGAAGATTGATGAATACCCACGGCGTTGGCATGAAGTATTATCAGAAGCGTTATGGGCTTATTGTGTTTCATGCCATGGGGCAACAAGAACTTCACCATATCATTTAGTATATGGGCAGGAGGCCGTATTGCCATGGGAAATTACAGCTGGTTCAAGACGGATAGAGTTTCAGAATGAGTTGACTGCTGAAGAATATGCAGCACTAATGAGTGACAATGTGGAAGACATTACAGAACTCAGGCTTTGGTCGCTGGAAAAGATCAAAGAAAATAAGGCCAAGGTAGCCCGCGCGTACAACAAGAGGGTTAAACCGAAGGAATTCCAAGTTGGGGATTTAGTGTGGTAAGCAGTGCTACCATTGGGGACTAAGGATGCGGCATATGGTAAATGGTCTCGGAATTGGCATGAGCCTTATAGAGTTGATCAAGCTTTGTCAGGAAATGCATACATGCTTGAGAAATTGGATGGGGTTAAATTTTCGATGGCTGTCAACGGTCAGCATCTCAAGAAATATTTCCCGAGCATGTGGGAAGATGAGTAATGAAGCCGATGCAAGGCATCAGGCTGTGGATTAACCCAATCAGGGTATTTCAAGTTGGTCTAATCGGGTACCTCGTGGTATACCAGGCTGCAGGTCAGCATCTATCGGGTACTTTGGAAGCCGGTGCAATGCATCAGGCTGTAAGGTGGAATAAGATAAGCAAGCCAGATCTATAAAGGAAAAGCAGCGCCGGTCCGTGCGCAGAAGTGAAGGTTGAACAACCGATGTTAAACCATCGACTTTAGGAGCAATAATCGGGTTTTGCAAATCCTGGGCCTCGATAAAAGTAGAGAGGATGGTTGCAGGTGTCTCTTGATCTTAAAAGAACAGGTTCGACTTCTTTGCGGGGTTTTTGGGTACTTTTTGACTTGATTGGGGATCGAGATTTAATAACAAGCAAAGAAGTCGACTGCGGAGTACTCCTGTTATTAACGAGATCATTTGAAGGGTACTCGAGTTCTTGGGATAAAGGAAAGTTTGAGATTGGATTCGGCAATTCAGGAAAAGAGGCCGATGCGATGCCATCAGACTTTAGAAGATTGAATTTTTAAAACACTGGATCAAAACAAAGCGTTCATTTACGAGAAATTATGGCAAAAGAAGCCGATCTACCGACTATGCGCACGACAGTGGAAGACCCTATGAACTACGACCAGTAAGTCCCTAAGATCTTGCGGCGTTTGTACGGGGGGGGACGCGCTGGTGTCATCGCCGCTGCTACCATCATTGCCACCGGTGCTGTTGCCGTCGCCACCATCATCGCTGGTATCGTCGCTGGCATCCCCGGTGTCTTCTGAAGTCGACAATCCGCCACGCAAGAACCCTCCTGCTACTGAGTCATCGTTGGTGGAAGTCTCCTTGGCATCTTCTTCTGAGAAAGAGAGGGAATCATCATCCTAGGAATCTTCATCACCGTCTTTGTCCATGTTCCCATGAAGGAGAATCTGGAGGTCTTCATCGTCGGTCAGGGGCTCATCGTCCTGTGACCAAGTGTTGTAGTCCCACTCCTCTGCGTCCCAATGCAGAGGAGCGAGATCTTCATACGAAGCTATTGGATCAAACTCCGGCGTCACCTCTCTGGAGGTGTTGGAGTCAGGAGAAGTAATGGAGACTATGGAAGAAGACGAAGGGGAATTGGAGGAAACAGAAGAAAAGGAAGCCATTGTCAGGGGATGCTGTGACAGTTCATGTGTTTGTAAACTAGACATATATTTTGTTAGTGTGAAATATGTGTTTGTTTGTATAAAGTTTATGTGTGTTTATGTGAAGTTTTTGAAAATTTAAAGTGCAAATAAAAGGGTATTTTTGTAATTACAGAAAAACTTAGGGTTGTTTTTGCAAAATGTACCTAGATAAAGGTAATTTCAAAATGAGTAGAGGATGGTTTTGTAAATATGCTTTTCTTATTTATCCCTTGTAAAAATATATATATATATATATATTTATCCAAAAGTTGCATTAGCAATGCAAGTGTTGAATTGTGTAAAAAAATTTTGGGTAAAATGGTAAAAATTAAGGGTGTTTACGTAATTTTATAAAAGTACAAGTCCTTTTATGCAAATGTTTGATTTACAAAAGTAACTTTCAAATTACTCAGGACTAAAGTGTAAAAAGTGCAAGTCATCATGACATGTCTATCCAACCATTATGACGAGTCTATCCCGTCATAATGACGTGTCATAAATGCTTGCATTTAGGTCCTGAATTTTATAAAATTACGCTTTTGGGACAAAAGCAATTCAAATCCGACTTTTGTTCAAAAGTTTACGTGTAAAAATGTAAATTTTGAGTTTTTGAACTTGGGCCCTAAAGCAATGTTGTAGAGTTTGAAAAACTCTCCAACTTTCGTTTTGGGCATTTCTCCATTAGGGTTTTAAATCAACGGGAAATTTTGTTTTACAATTAGGCCCCTGCAATTCTCTGATTTTGCGTATACGCCCTTGGAGAATCCTGCTTGACCTTCTTCTCTGCTCTCCCTTATCCGGTGCCCTTCCTGTTTCTTTTACCCGGCCACCTATCTCCTTCTCTCCTTGTTTCTTTTCCTCTTTCTCCCTCTCTCTCTCCTCCTCCAATCGGATCAGCACAAGCACCACAGGAGCAGGCCGGGCGGCCCCCAAGCGCGCAGGAGTAGGCGGCGCAAGGCGCCAGCGCGGGGCGAGCGGAGCCAGGCGCGGCGCGGTCAAGGGCGCGCGGCTCAGCGCGTGAGAGCAGGCGTGGCGAGCGGCTGCAGGCAGCGCGGCTGCGGCGCGTTGGAGCGAGGGGCCAGAGGTGGAGGCTGACGACTGCAGCATGAGTGCAGACGCAGGGAGCGGGCGTGACCCAGGAGCAGACGCGCGCGTGCCCAGCAAGCTGGCGGCGTACGGGTGTGACACAGACTCGTGAGCGGCACGGCTGGCAATGCAGGAGCTCGCAGCGGTGGCGCGTAGGCGAGTGGGCGCAGGGCAGTGGCCTAGGCGTGCGGAGCAGCGGGAGGCAGGCGCAGGCGGGCCGCGGGAGTTGGAGCGCGGCGGCGGCGTGCGGGCATGCAACAATAGGCGGGCCGCGGGAGCCGATGGCGTGCGGGTGAGCGCGCGTGAGCTGTGGCAGGGTGCAGGCGCACAGGTGGTGGGCGAGCGGCAGTGGTCAGGCGCCGAGCGGGCTGGCGGGCCCAGGAGAGGAGCTACGGCAGTAGCGGGCGCTGGACGCGAGCGGACACTGGAGCTGGAGTGGAGCGGCCGCAGCAGGGCTGGCGCAGGCGGTTGCGGCGTGTGGGTGGAGCGGAGCGGCTCAGGTGGCGAGGGCCAGTAGCGCGGGAGCGCGGCGCGCAGCGGTGACTCGTGACCGGAGCAGGAGCAGCATGCGCACGGCCGGAGGTGTGCGCGAACAGGAGCGCGCAGGCGCGGGTATGGACGCTGCTCGCGCGGGAGGCGTGAGGCTGACGCGTGAGTGGCACACGAGCCAAGCGGCGCTGGAGCGGTTCGCGGGCGGTGTAAGAGCGAACCTGAGCGACGCCGAGCAAGTGACGCGAGCGTGCGCGCGGTGACGCGCGAAAGCTGGCGATGTGTGCAAGTGTTGGGCGGCTGGAGCAGAGCGGGCCCATGAGCGCGAGCAGGCGATACTGAAGTGTGACATGCCAAGCAACGGCACATGCAGGAGGAGTTGAAGTGGAGAACTATTGTGCGAGATGCAGGAACGCGATGGCCGTCTCAAGAACGCAGCTCAGGTGTTCGACGAAATGTCGATACGCGTGGTGCTGAAGAACGCGAGGGTCCTGCTGTTGAGCGAGGCGTCAAGGGTGCAGGACGCCGTCGGGCGGATGTGGCAACGGCATGCCGGAAGGTTGCACGCAGTGCGGGAGGTGCGGCGGTGCGACGATTTGGAGCGGACCCGCCCAGGGGGCAGTAGAGCCGCACGTAGAAGACGTCGAAGGCCGTTGAGGAGAAAGCAGTGGACGAGATCAGGTGGCACTGTGAACTTTTCGTGGAGGGTTTGGAGGTGGTCAGGTGCGAGCAGACCATGGCCCTCGCGGAGGCAGAGAGGGCGAGTGTCGCGCGGCGAGGCGAAAGCGAAGGTCCGGACGGATTTGGACTAGCACATCCACGGATACGAGCGAGAGTGCTCTACCGGTGACCGGCTCGACTCGATTCAGCAAACGCGTGCGTGTACAAGACAACAGGCCATCTTCCACCCACGGCAACCATCCCCGACAAACTTTTTCGTCATCCACGGAATCTCGTCATCATCGAGCTCATCTTATCGTCGCCAATCCTATTCACCGCGGGAATTCACTTTCCGCGTGTTCTCCTTCATAACCAAGGCTACCCCAAGGTTTGCCTAAATCCGCTGAATCTTTCTAATACCAGCGATTTCCTTGCCGGGATATCGTCGTATACTTCCTGTTATCTATTTTCCCGAACCAGGGACTTGATTGTTTTGTTTTAGAAAGTTCTAAAGTATTCTTTATAAATTTTCAGAACTTTCTTTATTTCAAACCAATGAACTTCTACATTACATAGAAATTTGTAAGAAGTTCATAAAAATGCAAAATTAGTTTTGTTTGAAACCCTAGATCGAAATCTACAAGTTTATGTTGTGCTCTTGAATTGAAAATTGATTTGTGGTCTAGGTTAAATATTAGGGAATGAATGATTTACTTGTACCTTGTGTTGTATGCATGTGATATAGCTGAAAAGTAATTATAGGATGTATGTTTTAAGTGGAAAAGTGTGACAGTTGGTTAATACTATCACCCTAGTGCTCCTATATCCCTACCATCAAGATATTATCCACGTCTTGATTGCTGTTTCCTTAAGTTCCTTGTCGTATATAGATACTTGTTAGTCCGTGTGCATCTATTGCTTAGCTAATACATCTCAACAGTTATGCTTCAGTGTCAGGTTATCAACCCATCCACTTAGCATCTATTTTCTTTAAGCCTATAATGTTTCTGCGTAACAGCTGTCAGTCGATACTTCTACCATCGGCTGATTAGTTGATACGGTTATTACCTTTCTAGTATCGGCTACTGCCGATACGATCCTTTTATTCTGTCCTACATCAACTGCACCGAGTCGATGTATTGGAGAGACACACACAATCTTAGGGTTCTTGCCATCGACCGATCCAAGCCGATTCTAATCGTTTTCCGTATCGGTCAAATATGGCCGATCAATCCTTAGTTTCCCCATCCTTATCCACATACTTCTATCAGCCGATTTATCGTCTGAAAGATCGACTATATATCTATCGGCCACACACCCTCAACCACACTCCCATCGGCTGTACGTCACTCAATTGATATGCTGACGTAATCGAGTCGATATAACCACACTTAGTTACCTAGGATAACACTTAAACACATCTCGATTAAGATATAGCTGCTTTAGGAGTCACCCCTCTACTGAGGTAATCAATGCTTTCATCCATCGTCTAGAAACCCGATGCATTCCTCAATCGGCTAAACCCTCGTTGTTTCCAATCGGCTCTGTTGTAACCCTCAACAAGTAGCCGATCCTGATTAGTTGTCCTCTTAAAACTCTATCTAAGTTTAGTTCAGATCTTTCTGGTTGATATGTAAGTAGTATGTTGTATGAGTGCTGGATTGCAATTGAATTGTAAAGTAAGGTAGTTTTATGTGCACACTTTGAATGCAATGTCGCATTTCATGTAGATACGATTACTTCGGCAACAGTACCTACGAGATCTCTCCGGAGTCTATGGAGGATGTTCCTGAAGATCAAGTGAACGTCACCAGGGAACTAACTGAAGCCCCGAACCAAAGTTCGGAAGATATTGACATTTCTGACTTCAGTCCCACCAGTAAAGGCAAGCCCCGGACATAACCCACTATTTTAATTATACTGCAATCTATATCTATTTACGTATTCTATGCACTAAGTTCTTAGGAATTGCTTGAAACCCTAGTTGCATTTCCCTAGGAACCAATGTGATGAATACTAGCACTTGAGTCCGACTAGCTGCTATGCTAATAGGACCGGTAGAAGTCGAGTGATTTCCTGTCACTCGCGCGATATAGGAGTTGTAATGTTTACATTCCTGTTATCACTATAAGGATGCCGGACGGGAGTTTTGTGCGGTATCATGGTTGAGGTGAAACCCCGTCTGTGTTGTTGAATTTGATAAGGTCGCGGTGTGTGCCGATCGGGGTTAAGCGTTTGAAAGTACTAACCACATGCCGTGAGTTATGGGTAAGCGGTAAGCCTAGTAGCCAATCGGCCCGAGGAGTGGACATACCTCCCACCACTTGATTTGCTTCTTTGGGTTACTTGGTTCGACTGGGGAAATACGTGTTGCAAGGGCAACCAGGAATACGGGTTTTGTAGTCGCGCTACAGACGTATGTCCTGCACGAGTGATGTGCGTATGTTCCTGCAGTCGCTTGTGGTGGACCTGTCCACGAGTCGGAATGAAAGGCAAACGGTAGCTTCAGAATGACCCTGTGGTGTTCCAAGCGTGTGTGTTAGGTTTACCTTGCAAGGTTGAATTTCGATTCAGGAATCGTCCGCCTCTCACGATGAAATGAGACTGCTTATCCCCTTTTCCACATAGAGTAACAAGAGCAATATAATGGTTATCAAGATGATGCTTGACCAAAGATTATACCATGCTTGCTTAGATATAGGTGCTTACTTAGAATGGATAATTAACTAGAATCTGAAATCTAAAACTTGAAATTAAGGATCTACTCTTTGTTGCTTTTCAGCTGAAACTAAACCCAGAACCATTATAAGCTTTCATAAGTCTAGTTATGGGCTAAGTATACCCAATCCCGGGTAAGCCTTGCTGAGTATTAGTATACTCAGCCTTGCTAGTTATATGTTTTCCAGGTAATGCCTTTGAAGATTCTACTCTCCCCTGTCATGGCCCCGTGCTCTTCCAGAAGGTTGGACCGCGGAGTGAGATCCGTTCCCGGCCAACATTGGTGATCTCGAGTGATGTCATGTATGGGCTTAGCATGACATCCATCTTGACGACGTATTGTAAATCATCGCGTATGTTTTCCGCTGCCAAAAGTCATAGCTTTAACAGTTTGTAGTGTTTTCTCTAGACTTGAAATTTCGTACTACTTTTATAACCTCTTGTAATGTAATTCCCTTTGATGTAAAATATGATGGTGACTGTATCTCTGGACTCACCTTCGTGTGAGGTAACCTTATTTGATCCTGTGTATCGGTGGTTTATCGGGACGTTACCCGACAGGCCAAGGGATTATACCGTTTGAAGGACGTTGGAGCCCTCGGAAGTGGACTCACGTACTTGAGCCGGTATAATTCAGGTTGGTTCTGCCACAGCTGGTATCAGAGCTATAAGGTTACGCTGGAGATACATTTTACCTTAAAAATGATTTCAGTATAAAAATTTGACCAACAAAGTATTTGGCAAAACTACGTTGGATTCGTTAAGGATTGTACTTAGTACGTAAAGCCCTAGGGTAATGCTTATAAGGGAAATAGAGGTGGCTATAATATATGTATATACAACTCTAACTACCAGCATTACGTTTCTGTCAAAACTTAAATTCATGCACAACCCAACCTTACTTTCTGTAACGACATCTTCGATCGTGAGGTAAGGAGGTAAGGATCCTCAGCCAACTGAGGGAGCTTGGCCTTCCCGTCGGTGATGCGAACCGAACGCTGTTTCTCAAGCAGTGGCCTACTTGAGATGCTGCCAATGTACCAATTTCGATTGACTACATTGGGAGTATATGGTTCGGCGCAGGGTATGGCGATCGCAGATCATACCCCCGCATTTTGCGGTACCCCCGTGAATACGTTATCTCGATAGCGTATGTTAACGTTGTCTGTACGGCGGTAATTGTACAGATGCTGTTTCTATAGTGAACAGTAATGATTGGGGACGCTTTCATGACATGCTGGCATGAAAGGTTCAGTATATGCATATTGTGTTTTCTGCAGGAATGCTAACCACGATTCAATAGGTCTTGAACGGTTAGGATTATCGACTAGATATTATAGGGAGAGACGTATTTATATGATGCCACCGTACTTAACCACGTAAGACCAAGATTACTTGGCAGTTATTTTTGGTTGGGAGGACGTGTAGAACGTGCATGCATCATGTTATGATGGATTGACCTGATTGCCTTGTTTGTTATGTGGTTGTACTGAAATATGTTGCTTATGCTATCTTAGAGTTGAGAATGTCTTTTGTGAATCAAGTAAGTTGAGTCATGTTTGAACCTTATCATCGATCTTAGTTTGACGGCTAAATCAAACCCTTGATCTTGCTTCGAATCTGTTTCGGCAGAAGTACTGAATTTTTCCTTTAATGGTTGAACCTTGATAATTATCATCAAATCCTTCAATTCATCAGTTAGTGATCCATCTATCCTCTCCTGATGTTGTACCTTATCTTGTTGGCTATTCTGGTTACAACATCTGAAAATTTGTACCTTCAATTCTTGCTCAGATGATTTTGAATAAATTAAAAAGGTTTATGAAAATAATTACTCCTTGAATACAGTTCTACTAGCAAAAGTCATGCATCATAACATGTATCATTTCCGGTCAGTGCATGGTATTGCATCGTCATCGAAATCCGTAGACTAACTAACGGGTGTGCCTCCGATACAACTTCGGGTTGTCTTCGGTTTTCTAAATCTTCCTTGCTGCTGTTGGCACTATAGGGTTGCTATTCCTCTTTTGTGGTGGTGTTTAATCACATGACCATGATGCCGTGTCGGAACCTAAGGCCTCATGTGCGCTGCAGCCATATGATTGAGCCATTAGGAGCGCACTGGTGACTAGGTCTATGTGACGTAACCCCACTGCAATCTCTTTCTATGCAACCTTACTAGTGTCCTAGCTTTTGATCCTGGCTTAAGGATATAGAACTACCCAGGTGTTAGTTACGAGAGAACGGTTGTAGGGCGCGAGTCATGTGTATCATCAACTCATGAGGGTATGCATCATACTTCATACATATCATACGTGCATACATTGCAAGCATCGTCATTCTTGCATCATAGTGTATGCATCATTCGGTCAGCATCATGGCAATTGCATTGTGTCATATGCATCATCTCGGTCGTGCATGGGATCCCTCATCCTCATGTTGCATCATCATTATAATCATATATCTCAACAATGCATCACATTCATGGTTATATATCGAGCATTGCACTCGGAGTAGAGCATTTTGTCATTATTCTTTGATTGCATCGGCCTAAATAGGCATGTTTTGCAATAACATCATCTAAAATTATTCAGGTAGCAAACTCTGAGCAAGAATATCTCAAACATCACTTTGTCAATCCCTTATACTATCCTTACTTGTTATCCATGAGTTTTGTGATGAATGTCATCGACATTTATCGTCCTTATGTATAATCTCTTGTCTTGTTAAACTCATCTGTGTACCATCTCTTTATGCTCTCGTTATGCTCATCTCGTCATGCTCTCGTCATCAACCTCAATCTTCTCTGGTGTGATTGCTTTTGTCACTTTTGGTGTGTGATTCACTTCTCTTCCCCTTAGAGCCTTTCGTCCGAATCTCGGGACGAGATTCTTTTTAGGGGGGAGGGCTGTGACAGTTCATGTGTTTGTAAACTAGACATATATTTTGTTAGTGTGAAATATGTGTTTGTTTGTATAAAGTTTATGTGTGTTTATGTGAAGTTTTTGAAAATTTAAAGTGCAAATAAAAGGGTATTTTTGTAATTACAGAAAAACTTAGGGTTGTTTTTGCAAAATGTACCTAGATAAAGGTAATTTCAAAATGAGTAGAGGATGGTTTTGTAAATATGCTTTTCTTATTTATCCCTTGTAAAAATATATATATATATATATTTATCCAAAAGTTGCATTAGCAATGCAAGTGTTGAATTGTGTAAAAAAATTTTGGGTAAAATGGTAAAAATTAAGGGTGTTTACGTAATTTTATAAAAGTACAAGTCCTTTTATGCAAATGTTTGATTTACAAAAGTAACTTTCAAATTACTCAGGACTAAAGTGTAAAAAGTGCAAGTCATCATGACATGTCTATCCAACCATTATGACGAGTCTATCCCGTCATAATGACGTGTCATAAATGCTTGCATTTAGGTCCTGAATTTTATAAAATTACGCTTTTGGGACAAAAGCAATTCAAATCTGACTTTTGTTCAAAAGTTTACGTGTAAAAATGTAAATTTTGAGTTTTTGAACTTGGGCCCTAAAGCAATGTTGTAGAGTTTGAAAAACTCTCCAACTTTCGTTTTGGGCATTTCTCCATTAGGGTTTTAAATCAACGGGAAATTTTGTTTTACAATTAGGCCCCTGCAATTCTCTGATTTTGCGTATACGCCCTTGGAGAATCCTGCTTGACCTTCTTCTCTGCTCTCCCTTATCCGGTGCCCTTCCTGTTTCTTTTACCCGGCCACCTATCTCCTTCTCTCCTTGTTTCTTTTCCTCTTTCTCCCTCTCTCTCTCCTCCTCCAATCGGATCAGCACAAGCACCACAGGAGCAGGCCGGGCGGCCCCCAAGCGCGCAGGAGTAGGCGGCGCAAGGCGCCAGCGCGGGGCGAGCGGAGCCAGGCGCGGCGCGGTCAAGGGCGCGCGGCTCAGCGCGTGAGAGCAGGCGTGGCGAGCGGCTGCAGGCAGCGCGGCTGCGGCGCGTTGGAGCGAGGGGCCAGAGGTGGAGGCTGACGACTGCAGCATGAGTGCAGACGCAGGGAGCGGGCGTGACCCAGGAGCAGACGCGCGCGTGCCCAGCAAGCTGGCGGCGTACGGGTGTGACACAGACTCGTGAGCGGCACGGCTGGCAATGCAGGAGCTCGCAGCGGTGGCGCGTAGGCGAGTGGGCGCAGGGCAGTGGCCTAGGCGTGCGGAGCAACGGGAGGCAGGCGCAGGCGGGCCGCGGGAGTTGGAGCGCGGCGGCGGCGTGCGGGCATGCAACAATAGGCGGGCCGCGGGAGCCGATGGCGTGCGGGTGAGCGCGCGTGAGCTGTGGCAGGGTGCAGGCGCACAGGTGGTGGGCGAGCGGCAGTGGTCAGGCACCGAGCGGGCTGGCGGGCCCAGGAGAGGAGCTACGGCAGTAGCGGGCGCTGGACGCGAGCGGACACTGGAGCTGGAGTGGAGCGGCCGCAGCAGGGCTGGCGCAGGCGGTTGCGGCGTGTGGGTGGAGCGGAGCGGCTCAGGTGGCGAGGGCCAGTAGCGCGGGAGCGCGGCGCGCAGCGGTGACTCGTGACCGGAGCAGGAGCAGCATGCGCACGGCCGGAGGTGTGCGCGAACAGGAGCGCGCAGGCGCGGGTATGGACGCTGCTCGCGCGGGAGGCGTGAGGCTGACGCGTGAGTGGCACACGAGCCAAGCGGCGCTGGAGCGGTTCGCGGGCGGTGTAAGAGCGAACCTGAGCGACGCCGAGCAAGTGACGCGAGCGTGCGCGCGGTGACGCGCGAAAGCTGGCGATGTGTGCAAGTGTTGGGCGGCTGGAGCAGAGCGGGCCCATGAGCGCGAGCAGGCGATACTGAAGTGTGACATGCCAAGCAACGGCACATGCAGGAGGAGTTGAAGTGGAGAACTATTGTGCGAGATGCAGGAACGCGATGGCCGTCTCAAGAACGCAGCTCAGGTGTTCGACGAAATGTCGATACGCGTGGTGCTGAAGAACGCGAGGGTCCTGCTGTTGAGCGAGGCGTCAAGGGTGCAGGACGCCGTCGGGCGGATGTGGCAACGGCATGCCGGAAGGTTGCACGCAGTGCGGGAGGTGCGGCGGTGCGACGATTTGGAGCGGACCCGCCCAGGGGGCAGTAGAGCCGCACGTAGAAGACGTCGAAGGCCGTTGAGGAGAAAGCAGTGGACGAGATCAGGTGGCACTGTGAACTTTTCGTGGAGGGTTTGGAGGTGGTCAGGTGCGAGCAGACCATGGCCCTCGCGGAGGCAGAGAGGGCGAGTGTCGCGCGGCGAGGCGAAAGCGAAGGTCCGGACGGATTTGGACTAGCACATCCACGGATACGAGCGAGAGTGCTCTACCGGTGACCGGCTCGACTCGATTCAGCAAACGCGTGCGTGTACAAGACAACAGGCCATCTTCCACCCACGGCAACCATCCCCGACAAACTTTTTCGTCATCCACGGAATCTCGTCATCATCGAGCTCATCTTATCGTCGCCAATCCTATTCACCGCGGGAATTCACTTTCCGCGTGTTCTCCTTCATAACCAAGGCTACCCCAAGGTTTGCCTAAATCCGCTGAATCTTTCTAATACCAGCGATTTCCTTGCCGGGATATCGTCGTATACTTCCTGTTATCTATTTTCCCGAACCAGGGACTTGATTGTTTTGTTTTAGAAAGTTCTAAAGTATTCTTTATAAATTTTCAGAACTTTCTTTATTTCAAACCAATGAACTTCTACATTACATAGAAATTTGTAAGAAGTTCATAAAAATGCAAAATTAGTTTTGTTTGAAACCCTAGATCGAAATCTACAAGTTTATGTTGTGCTCTTGAATTGAAAATTGATTTGTGGTCTAGGTTAAATATTAGGGAATGAATGATTTACTTGTACCTTGTGTTGTATGCATGTGATATAGCTGAAAAGTAATTATAGGATGTATGTTTTAAGTGGAAAAGTGTGACAGTTGGTTAATCCAATCACCCTAGTGCTCCTATATCCCTACCATCAAGATATTATCCACATCTTGATTGCTGTTTCCTTAAGTTCCTTGTCGTATATAGATACTTGTTAGTCCGTGTGCATCTATTGCTTAGCTAATACGTCTCAACAGTTATGCTTCAGTGTCAGGTTATCAACCCATCCACTTAGCATCTATTTTCTTTAAGCCTATAATGTTTCTGCGTAACAGCTGTCAGTCGATACTTCTACCATCGGCTGATTAGTTGATACGGTTATTACCTTTCTAGTATCGGCTACTGCCGATACGATCCTTTTATTCTGTCCTACATCAACTGCACCGAGTCGATGTATTGGAGAGACACACACAATCTTAGGGTTCTTGCCATCGACCGATCCAAGCCGATTCTAATCGTTTTCCGTATCGGTCAAATATGGCCGATCAATCCTTAGTTTCCCCATCCTTATCCACATACTTCTATCAGCCGATTTATCGTCTGAAAGATCGACTATATATCTATCGGCCACACACCCTCAACCACACTCCCATCGGCTGTACGTCACTCAATTGATATGCTGACGTAATCGAGTCGATATAACCACACTTAGTTACCTAGGATAACACTTAAACACATCTCGATTAAGATATAGCTGCTTTAGGAGTCACCCCTCTACTGAGGTAATCAATGCTTTCATCCATCGTCTAGAAACCCGATGCATTCCTCAATCGGCTAAACCCTCGTTGTTTCCAATCGGCTCTGTTGTAACCCTCAACAAGTAGCCGATCCTGATTAGTTGTCCTCTTAAAACTCTATCTAAGTTTAGTTCAGATCTTTCTGGTTGATATGTAAGTAGTATGTTGTATGAGTGCTGGATTGCAATTGAATTGTAAAGTAAGGTAGTTTTATGTGCACACTTTGAATGCAATGTCGCATTTCATGTAGATACGATTACTTCGGCAACAGTACCTACGAGATCTCTCCGGAGTCTATGGAGGATGTTCCTGAAGATCAAGTGAACGTCACCAGGGAACTAACTGAAGCCCCGAACCAAAGTTCGGAAGATATTGACATTTCTGACTTCAGTCCCACCAGTAAAGGCAAGCCCCGGACATAACCCACTATTTTAATTATACTGCAATCTATATCTATTTACGTATTCTATGCACTAAGTTCTTAGGAATTGCTTGAAACCCTAGTTGCATTTCCCTAGGAACCAATGTGATGAATACTAGCACTTGAGTCCGACTAGCTGCTATGCTAATAGGACCGGTAGAAGTCGAGTGATTTCCTGTCACTCGCGCGATATAGGAGTTGTAATGTTTACATTCCTGTTATCACTATAAGGATGCCGGACGGGAGTTTTGTGCGGTATCATGGTTGAGGTGAAACCCCGTCTGTGTTGTTGAATTTGATAAGGTCGCGGTGTGTGCCGATCGGGGTTAAGCGTTTGAAAGTACTAACCACATGCCGTGAGTTATGGGTAAGCGGTAAGCCTAGTAGCCAATCGGCCCGAGGAGTGGACATACCTCCCACCACTCGATTTGCTTCTTTGGGTTACTTGGTTCGACTGGGGAAATACGTGTTGCAAGGGCAACCAGGAATACGGGTTTTGTAGTCGCGCTACAGACGTATGTCCTGCACGAGTGATGTGCGTATGTTCCTGCAGTCGCTTGTGGTGGACCTGTCCACGAGTCGGAATGAAAGGCAAACGGTAGCTTCGGAATGACCCTGTGGTGTTCCAAGCGTGTGTGTTAGGTTTACCTTGCAAGGTTGAATTTCGATTCAGGAATCGTCCGCCTCTCACGATGAAATGAGACTGCTTATCCCCTTTTCCACATAGAGTAACAAGAGCAATGTAATGGTTATCAAGATGATGCTTGACCAAAGATTATACCATGCTTGCTTAGATATAGGTGCTTACTTAGAATGGATAATTAACTAGAATCTGAAATCTAAAACTTGAAATTAAGGATCTACTCTTTGTTGCTTTTCAGCTGAAACTAAACCCAGAACCATTATAAGCTTTCATAAGTCTAGTTATGGGCTAAGTATACCCAATCCCGGGTAAGCCTTGCTGAGTATTAGTATACTCAGCCTTGCTAGTTATATGTTTTCCAGGTAATGCCTTTGAAGATTCTACTCTCCCCTGTCATGGCCCCGTGCTCTTCCAGAAGGTTGGACCGCGGAGTGAGATCCGTTCCCGGCCAACATTGGTGATCTCGAGTGATGTCATGTATGGGCTTAGCATGACATCCATCTTGACGACGTATTGTAAATCATCGCGTATGTTTTCCGCTGCCAAAAGTCATAGCTTTAACAGTTTGTAGTGTTTTCTCTAGACTTGAAATTTCGTACTACTTTTATAACCTCTTGTAATGTAATTCCCTTTGATGTAAAATATGATGGTGACTGTATCTCTGGACTCACCTTCGTGTGAGGTAACCTTATTTGATCCTGTGTATCGGTGGTTTATCGGGACGTTACCCGACAGGCCAAGGGATTATACCGTTTGAAGGACGTTGGAGCCCTCGGAAGTGGACTCACGTACTTGAGCCGGTATAATTCAGGTTGGTTCTGCCACAGATGCAGAGTGTGCTGATACGACTAATGCACGGGGGAGGAAGATGGATAGAAACAAATCCGTCGATGACAGTTTATAAGGGCAGAGATGGAAGGCGAAGCAGCGTTATCGCGATTCCCGAGGAAGAAGTCGAAAGGTCGCGTCCAACGGCTTTGGAAGGCAGCGCGCGCGTACAGGCCTTGGAAGTCGAAGGGCCGCATTTAGATGGCATGGAAGCGGTATGAGCGTGCACAAGTCTAAGAAGCCGAGGAGGCAATGGTTTCGGAATTATCATTGCCAAAACCAGGGGGGCATGTGTTATCGCCATAATTTGACTGGGCCAAGGGATGGGCCGAGAGCAACATGGGCTGAGGGAAATCATCGTAATGGTCTGAAAATCAGCCTTTGTGTGAACGTGTCAAGGGCTAGGGTGGCCGTGTATCTAAGGATAGTTTAAAAATAGTAAGTTAGAGATTGTGTTGTAATCAGCTAGGGTTAGTTAGAAAAGATCAAGTCTCCGGACTATAAATATGTACCGTGAGAATCAATAAAAAAAGAATCAATCATTCACAACAAACTCTCGGCGCATCGCCACCCCTCCCCAAGGGTTTTTTCCAGGCAATCGTCATGCTGCTCCGATCATGTTCCACATGGTCGGAGCAGCGCTGCTTTTATCTGTTTATCATTGTGTTTCTCGTACTGAAGCGTTTTTTATGGCGAGTAACACTAGTTATCTTAAACGATTATGATGCTGCATTGGTTTTGAATAGTAATTCCATGTTTTGCTTGCTGCTCGTAATCGTTTAGCTGTTCTTGTACGCGATCTCGGGTGCAAGGGCAGCGCGTTGTTCTGTTACTGCTTAGTAGATCTAATCTGTTATGGTAGTTCTTTGTGTTACAAGGAATTGGTTTAACATCCGTGTGATTAGGCCCTTCAAATGGGTTGAATGTTCTGGCTGCATGTTTGGTGCCTTATGGTAACCTGACGAGGGATTGTTCCGGGAATCGATTTGTTAAGTTGGTTTTTAGGCCTCTTTTCTGGTTAACATACTGTTATCTTTCATGTTCGTTAGGCTCAACATGTGTAGGATGTTCCGATCATATGGTGAGAGCTTTTATTGTCGCAGATTGGATTAGCTTGGCAATTACAGAACATGCTTTATTTTTCTATTGGATTCATATTTAAGCGTTCATATGTTTAGTAGATCCGATCTATTAAATGTAGCAATCGGCTTCTTTCAGCCGATTCTGACAGGTACCCGAAGGTCCAATCTAGTACAATGACTTCGTCGGCTTCTTTGGCTAATCTGGGGATCATTGTCAGAGCCGATCACGGCTCGGACTAATGTTTAATTTGGCTGTGTACGTAGGAAAATAGCTGACGAACGGTTTCAACAACTTCCTGATCAGGTATAGGTCAGGTGGCACGCCTAACACTTCACCAAGCCAGGGCGTGTGCCGAACTTCTGAGCCGTTGCCGAGGAACTAGGGCCCACCAGCAGTCCCCGAAGCCTCCCGGTTCCTCGTGTTGCCTGTTGCTGCTCGCCGGTGGGTTTTGACCAATAACAGATGTACATGTAGTGTAGTTTTCAAATAGGATTTATATAAAGTTTAGAAACTTTGCTAAGTTTTATATTAATTACAAATCCTTAGCTTTCCTACTAATGAACCTTAAAACAAATTTGTAGGTTTTGGGAAACCCTACACTTTTGCTTTTGGGACCATCCTTATTTGAGCTCTGGTTTGAAAGATATTTAGACTTTACAGTGGAGTCCTTGTGTTTTTGAGAAATTCCATTGCAGTCCTCTTTCGTCTACCTCCCTCCCTCCTCCTCTGTTTCTCTGCCACGTGCAGCTACCGCTCTGGCCGGCCATGTGCGCCACCCCTGCCGCCTCAGCGCCGTCCTGCACCGGGCCACGTGCCCTTCCGTGCCTTGCTGCTGCCTTCCCCGACCCCGCGCTGGCCTCTTCCCACCGTGCCACGCCGCCTGTCGTCTGCCCGAGCCGCCTTGCACCGCCACTCGCCATCGCTACGACCCGATCAGTGCCACCTCCTGCTCCCTGCAGATCCCACGTGCCACTCTCCGGCTGGCCACTGCCGTAGTTTTTCCCCAGCTGTCGTCCTCCGCGCGCGCCACGCCAACCCCGCCGCTACCCAAGCTTCGCCGTGCTGCCACGCGCTCCGCCGGCGTGCCAACTCCTGCTCCCGCGTGATTCTATCTTCTCCTGGATCCCGAGCACCCCCTAAAGCTCCTAGCACACTCGCTCTCGCGTTTGCATACACACATTTCACTTGATCTCTCTTGCTCCGACCACCACCTCTCACCGGACCTTCACCGCGCCTCCTGCCTCACCGTCGACAGCCCCCACCGCCGCTACCCACCCCCGATCCGAAGCACAAACCGCACCCTCATGACCCACCGAAGCCCACCAAGCCAACCAATTTCAAGTTCCTCCACTGGAATAGCTGGACCACGACGCTGACGAGCTGCTGTTCCGCCGCCCGTTCGGCCTCGCCGTCGCCCCACAGTTATAGAGCCCCCTGACCCAGCCACGAGCACAAGCAGCACCACACCAACCCATAGAAGCTTCTCGACTACTTCCCCATCACCCTCCAGCATCCCAGCCTGCAGAACGCCGGGTCGCCATCGCCGCCGGTGAGAACTCGAGCCGCCCCACCGTCGAACACCTCCCTCTGCCCCATCTCTGGCCCAATTGAGTACTGAAATAGCATCCCCATACTCCATTGATGCTCCTGCATGCCCTGTCCACCCATGTTCGCCGGCCCCTCGCCGGGAACGATGATGCACCACCACGGCCGCCGCCATCTCTCATCGCCGGCATTGCTCCGTCGTAGCTTGTCGTGCACATCACCCACCCGTGAACACAGTAGCTCATGTAGATCATGTGGGACCAGTTCATCTCCGGCCAAACCCTCGCCACCGGCGAGAACACGCCGGCCAGATGCCACATCCGTCGTCTTCCCCCGGCAAGGACCCAATTGTAATCTAGATTTATGTATTAGGGTCCCATATGCAAGAAACCAGGGGCCTCTCTGTGAAACTCCTTTATTATCTCATGTGTGTAAAACAGCTGACTTGTAAAATCTATAAGAATGTGTAGAAAAATTCAAAAATTGCCAAACCAGTTTTGTTGGAATCTAGAAATTTAAATCTACAACTTTTGTTAATAAAGTTTGGTATGAAACTAAATGCATTTTGATCTATTTTAAACTCAAAGTAAAAGAGTATCTTATGCATAACTTTTGCATACTAACTTATTTCCTTGTAATTTTTGGTATGTAAGTCATGAGTAAGCTTATGTAAAAATTTCAAGCTTAGTACTAGTTTGTAGTTAAAGTTCTTTTGAACTTGTTTAAATCAAACTTAAAAAGGTTGGAATTTATTTAAGCATGAACCTAGGACTTATTTATTTAGATCTTTTTATCATAACCCAAATTGCTAATAATTAGCTCATAATTAAATTTTCAAGAATTTATAGTTCTGTTTGCTCAGGGTTTGAATTTAATCTTGAAGTTTGAGTTTAAATTCAAATGTTTTAGTTTCTGTTTCCAAAAAATTATGAAAAATTCACCATAAGCTTAATTATTGAAAATAAACTTATCCACAAAAATTCAAAGTCAGAATCCTTATGGTTTTCAAAATAAAAATCACTAGTCGAATTACTTCAAAGTAATTCCATTAAAATGACATAACCTAAGTATAGACAATAGTTTGGAACCCCACCCCCTTGTTACATGAATTTATGTTCATTAAGTTATTGGATTGCAAGTTTATCGTGAAATAAAATCTTTAACTCAAGCACCATCTCACTTAAATCATTGCATACCATGTAGAATCGACGACGCTCGACGACGGAGACTATGAGCTAGTCCTGGAACCAGACCAAGGGTTTTCTGAAGACCTGATAAACATCACCGAGACTCTAACTGAAGCTCCGAACCAAAGTTCGGAAATCTCTAACACTCCTGCCCCTAACCCCACTTAAGAAGGCAAGCCCCGATGCATAACCCAGTATTTCAATTCATTATAATTCTACCTATAAATTATGTATCTTGAATTACGTCTAGGAGTTGAAATGAAACCCTAGATGCATTGAATCTTAGGAACCATTTGTATTGTACCTGAGTCCTTATCGCATAGACGCTCTGCTGATAGGACCGGTAGAAGTCGAGTGATTTCCTGTCACTCGCGCGATATAGGAGTTTTTATCCTAAGTTAGGTAAATTTCAAAGTTTTTGTCCTAAGTTAGGTAAATTTCATGCAACTTTGGACTTAAATGCTAGTTCAGGTAATGTAATGATGACTAACATTTTTACACTTTGACCCCTAGTGAAATTTAAGAGTTACCTTTGTAAATCAACCATTTTACACAAAAGGACTCATATTTTTGAAATAATTACACCTAGGTCCTTATTTTCAATATGCACTCAAATTCACACATTTCAATATATACAGTTCACATCCTTCCTAATATTTTATGATTTTGACACCTAGGGTGTCACACGCCCTCTCAATGCGGTAACCATCAAAAACAAATATCCTCTTCCCTGCATTGTCATACTGTTTGATCAATTAGCCGGAGCTAAGGTATTCCCTAAAATTGACCTTCGCTCTGGATATCATCAGATAAAGATTAGGCCTAGTAACATTCTAAAAATGGCATTTTCCACCAGATATGGACTCTATGAATATCTGGTTATGTCTTTTGGTCTTACCAATGCACCAGCATATTTCATGTATCTTATGAACTCAGTCTTCATGCCAGAGCTCGATAAATTCGTTGTGGTATTTATTGATGATATTCTGATCTATTCCAAAAACCTAGATGATCATACAAGACATCTCCATGTCATTCTTCAGAGATTGAGAGACCACCATTTGTATGCCAAATTCTCCAAATGTGAGTTTTGGTTGGATGCAGTTAAATTTTTAGGTCACACCATCTCCAGTAATGGTATATACATCGATTCGAGTAAAGTTCAGGAAGTACTGGATTGGAAGCCTCCTACTTCAGTCCATCAAATCCACAGTTTTCTTGGTCTAACTAGCTATTATCGTCATTTCATCCCTAATTTTTTTAGAATAGCTAAGCCCATGACAGAATTATTGAAGAAAGGAGTTAAATTCTCCTGGAATGAGAAATATGAAGAAGCATTCCACACCCTAAGAGCACGTCTCACTACTACTCCAGTTTTGGCTCAACCAGATAATTCCAAACCTTTTGACATTTATTGTGATGCTTCGAGCATCGGACTTGGTTGTGTACTTATGCAAGATAACCGAGTAACTACTTATGCATCGCGAGCACTCAGGACTCATGAACAGAACTATCCTACACATGATCTTGAACTTGCAGCTGTTATTCATGCACTTAAGATTTGGAGACATCATCTGATGGGTGCTAAGTGCAACATTTATACTGACCAGAAGAGCCTCAAATACATTTTTACGCAAGCAAATCTAAATATGAGGCAAAGATGTTGGCTAGAACTTATAAAGGATTATGATCTAGAAGTGTACTATCATCCAGCCAAATCCAATGTAGTTGCGGATGCACTTAGTAGCAAGGCGCACTGCTCTTGTTTATCAGTGGAAGCCTTCAGTGAAACTCTCTGCTGGGAAATGAGAAAACTCAATCTCGATATCATTCCTCGAGAAAGTTTAAATCATATCGTAGTTGAGGCTACACTTAAGGATAGTATCGTTATGGCACTACGGTGTGATGAAGGTGTCAAAATCATCAAGCAAATGCTAGCCCAAGAAGAAGAAAAGTACAAGTGTTTCCAAGTGGATCACAAGGGGATTCTATGGTTCAATGGGCGTATTGTTGTACCCAAGGACCATCAGCTTCGCAAGCAGATATTGGACGAGGCACATCAGTCCAAGTTTTCCATGCACCTTGGCAGTACCAAGATGTACCAAGATTTGAGACAGAACTTTTGATGGACTCGCATGAAAAGAGAAATTGCAAGATATGTCTCTGAGTGTGATATTTGCCAAAGAGTTAAAGCCAGTCACTTAAAGGTTGCTGGTGTTCTTCAACCATTACCCATTCCATCTTGGAAGTGGGAAGATATCAGCATGGATTTTATTGTTGGTTTACCCAACACTTCCCAAAGGCATGATTCTATTTGGGTAATCGTTGATCGATTAACCAAAACCGCTCGTTTCCTTCCCGTGCATACTACTTACAATGCTAAAAAATATGCCGAGATCTATCTAGACCAAATCATTCGTCTACATAGAGTGCCTAAGACAATCATTTCTGATCATGGAGCATAGTTCATTGCTCGTTTCTGGGAACAACTTCAACATTCTCTTGGAACAAAGTTAATATGAAGCTCCGCATATCATCCATAGACAGACGGACAAACGGAAAGAATAAATCAAATCCTAGAAGATATGCTTAGAGCCTGTGTAATCCAGTACGACAAGAATTGGGACAAATACTTATCTTTGGCGGAATTTTCCTACAATAACAGTTATCAATCAAGTCTCAAGATGGCTCCATTTGAAGCATTATACGGTCGCCAATGCCGAACTCCTTTGAGTTGGTCTCAAACCGGCGAACGTAAAATCTTTGGACCCGATCTTGTTACTGAAGCAGAAGAAAAAGTGAAGATCATTCAAATTAATCTAAAGGCAGCCCAATCTCGACAAAAGAGCTATGCGGACAAACAAAGAAAACCATTGCAATTTAAAGTTGGTGATTTCATATATCTCCGAGTATCCCCTACCAGAGGTATTCAACGGTTCGGCATAAAAGGAAAATGTGGCAGAACCAACCTGAATTACATCGGCTCAACTGCGCTGATCCTTTCTTGGAAAGCATTAGAGGCTCAACCGCACTTCAAACGGTGTAACCCCGTGGTCTGTCGGGTAAAGTCCTGATAAAACCACCTATCTCAGGATCAAAACAAGGTACCTCGCACGAAGGCGAGTCCAGAGATACAACTGCCAACCATTTTTACATCATGGGCATAATATTACATTAGTATTCAAACATCGTAGCAAGACCTACCTAGTATGAATTTGTACAATACTGTTTAGATTGAAGTATCTGCAGCAGAAAACAAAACACGACACTATAGATGTCGCACAATGGATGTTTGAGCTAAGCCCATGCTCAACATCACTCGGAGGGACCTGTGTTGGCCGGGGACGGATCCCACTCCACGGACCAACCATCGGGAAGAGCATAGGGCCATGGCACGGGCAGAGTAGAGTCCTCAGGGGGATTACCTAGAACAAAAGTCACAATACAAGGCTGAGTATGCTAATACTCAGCAAGGCTTACCCATTTCATGGTATACTTAGCCATGTAACTAGACTATGAAGGCTTTTAATGGTTCTGGGTACAGTTTTAAGCTGAAAAGCAACAAAGAGTAGATCCTTAATTTCAACTTTTAACTTTCAGGTTCTAGTTGATTATCCATTCTAGGTAAGCAACTATAACTATTCAAGCATGGTAGAATCCTTTAAACAAATATCATCTTTGACCATCATCAGGTTGCTCTTGTTACTCTATGTGCCAAAGGGATCAAGCAGTCTCAATCTCCACGAGAAATGGAAGATTCTGAATCGAATTTCAAAACCTTGCAAGGCAAACCTAACTCACACGCTTGGAACATCCAACGATTGTTCCGAAGCAACTGTTTGCCTTTCATTCCGACTTGTGGATCAGTGCAACCACAAGCGACTGTAGGACCATACGCACATCCAATGTGCAGGACATATGTCTGTAGCGCGACTACATGCTCGTACTCCTGTCCGCCTGTGCGAAATGTACCCCTACATGTGCGTGACTGTAGGACATACTCACATCCGCTGCGGAACGTACTCCCGCATGTTGGTGCGTGTGCGAAAAACCAAATTACGAGTGGTGGAGGGTAGGTCCACTCCTCGGGCCGATCGGTTACTAGGCTTACCGCTTACCATATTTCGTGGCATGTGGCTAGTACTTTCAAACGCTTAACCACCTCTACCACACACTGCGACCTTATCAAATTTTCATCAACACAGATGGGGTTTTTACCAAGGTCATGAATCATAATCACAACCCCGTCCGTCATCCTTATAGTGGTTGCAGAAATGTAAACATTGCAACTCCTATAAAGCTCGCGAGTGACCGGGAATCACTTGACTTCTATCGGTCCTATTAGCTTAGCAGCTAGTCGGACTCAGGTTCTATTATTCGGTACATAGGTTTCTAGGAATATGCAACTAGGTTTTCAATACAATTTCTTGGAAACTTACATGCACAAGTAGATATATATGAATATATAATTTGCAGTGTAATAAAATAGCGATTTATGTCCGGGGCTTGCCTTCGTTGGTGGGGGTGAGGTCAGAGATGTCAATATTAAAACTTCCTGAACTGGATTTGGGGCTTCAGTTATATCTCCGATAATGTTCCTGGGGTCTTCAGAATTATCCCCTTCTGGTTCTGGGATCAATTGGTAGTCTCCGTCAACAAGAGTGGTCGAGTCTATATGATATGCAAACATTATAATTGAGAAATGTTCAAGCTTTTATTTCACGATAAAGTTGCAATCCAATAATTGGATACACACAATTTTCCTAAGACAAGAAATTATAATTCAAACCTACTATTGTATCTTAGTTCAATTTTTAGAATTACTTAGATTAATTGACTTAGGTTAACAAGTTTGATTTGCATAAGTTTAATTTAATTTAAACTAGAGTTCAGTATTGTACTTGAAATTTCCACACAAGCTTACTCATAACCTAAACAGACTACACATCAAAAATCACAAATACTAGAGCTAGCATGCACAAGTTATGCTCAAGATACCCTTTTGTTAAGTTTTAAAATAACTCAAAAAGTATTTGGTTTCAAACCAGACTCTAGTAACAAAAGTTGTAGAATTTACTTCAAGGATTCAAACAAAACTGGTTTGGCATTTTTCTGAATTTTTTACAAATTTCTACAAATTTCTAAAGATCACTAATTTTGAATTGAGGGGAGGGACTGAAATCTTGCAGCTAGGCCCTCAGGAAGATTTAAATCATTACAATTGGGTCCTTAGCTCATCGGGATAGAGAGGCTGAGATGTGCCGTCCAAATTCCGACGACGGCGGTCGCCGGCCGCGAGGGGGAACTGACCAGGAATGTTCAGGGGACTAGGACGGTCGTAGCTAGGGGTGATGTGCAGGTCGGGGTTGCCCGGAGGGGGTGGAATAGCGGTGAACCGACGCGGCGGCGATGGAGCTCAACCACGGCGGCGGTGTTCCGGCGTGATGGCTCACCGGCGGTGGATCAGAGGTGGGGGAAAGCTCTAGGGAAGCAAGATAGTTCGGTTAAGCACCTTGGCGAGGGTCGGGGTGGTCGGGAAGGTAGATCTCCACGGTAGACCGAGGCGGTGGCGGATAGGTCAGCGGCGACGGTGATGTTTCGGTGATCGACGGCGGTAATGGTCCTGCACACGAGCAGCAGTGAGCCATGAAGGATGCATTGCCGCACGCAATTGAAGCTAACAGCCATGGGCAGGAGGTGACCCACGGCGACCGTGACGATGGTGGAAGAGAAGGTCACCGGCGAGCGTCGGGATGGCAAAATTGGAGCTCAAAAGTAGTCGAGTGAAGGGCGGTGAGCTTCACGGGATCATGGCGAAGCTAGAGGAGGGGCTGTCATGGATCAGGAGGAACTGTGGTGGTCTATCCACGGTGAGCGGAGAGATCGCCGGAGAAGAATTCGAGCGGCGACGGTGGATTTGAAGCTCGGTGTCAAGCGCAAGTGCAAGGGAGAGCGAAATGGAGGGAGGGAAAGCTACTGAGTGTTTTATACCAGCAAGGAAGGGTGGGTAAGCATGCACCGGTGCTGGGCACGACGGCGGCAAGGTGGCGGCCAGGCGGAACTTGAGCAGAGGCGGGGCGGCGTGGCACACGTGGGGAAGCTACTAGAGCGGTGGCCGGCCTAGAGGTGACACAGGGGAGCTACTAGAGCGGCAGCGACGGTGAGCAGCGGCAGCAACAGCAAGCAGCTGCGGGCGGCTCGGGCGGCGGCGTGGCGCGCTCGGGGAGGGCCAGCAGGAGGAGTTAAGGCGGTGGGCGAGCTCGGAGGCGACACGTGGAGCGGCGCTGGAGCAATGTTCGGCCTCGGGCGGCACTCCCAGCAGGTGGCGGTGCTGTTGTGCGGCAAAGGAGGAAGAAGAAAGGGGGGCGCCAGGGGCTAATTTGCTGTTTGCAAAAATTCCAGAGACCTCACTATAAACCAACATTTCCCACTAATCGAAAGTTCAAATCAGAAAATGGTCAAAATAAAAGTTGTAGATCTTTTCAAACCCAACAACTTTTATTTAGGGTTCCTATTCAAAAATTCAAAGTATAGAGCTTTATTTACAAACTTTAGACTCAATTTAAACTTTTCAAAGTTTTTGTCCATAGTTAAGTAAATTCCATATACTTTTGGACTGAATTGCAAGTTTAGATAATGTAATAATCACTAACACTTTTACACTTTGAACCCTAGTCAAAATTGGAAGTTACATGTGTAATTCAAATATTTTGCATAAAAGGACTCCTACTTTTGAAAAATTACACATAAGTCCTTATATTCACTCATTCACACAATTACACACAATTCAATACACACATTACACATTCCTTCCTAGTGTTTTAAAATTTTGACACCTAGGGTGTCACAACCTTTCCCCCTAAAAGGAATCTCGTCCCGAGATTACCAGAGTGATGTATTGAAAGATAATTACCTAAAGTTTCTTAAGGAACTCGGGAAAGTTTTTCTGAAGATAATCTTCAGTTTCCCAGGTAGCTTCTTCTACAGTATGATGTTCCCATAAGATCTTATACATTTTAATCTTCTTTCTTCTAGTGCTTCTCTCCTTGGTATCTAGAATTTGAAGAGGTTGTTTGATATAAGATACATCAAGCTCGATCTCGATGGCTTGTTGTTCAATGATCTCAGTAGGCACTTTGATGCACTTCTTGAGTTGAGATATATGAAAGACATCATGAATGGCGGCCAACTAAGAAGGAAGACGAAGTCTGTAAGCCACTGGGCCACAAGCTTCGGTGATTTCGAAAGGTCCAACATATCGGGGTGCTAATTTTCCCTTTATGCCGAAACGTTGAACACCCTTAATAGGAGATACTCGAAGATAGACATGATCCCCTATTTGGAATTGTAAGGGTTTTCTTCTTTGGTCTGCATAACTTTTTTGTCTAGACTGGGCTGCCTTAAGGTTGGCTTGGATAATCTTGACCTTATCTTCGGCTTCGGTAACTAGATCGGGTCTGAAGATTTGGCGTTCACCGGTCTCAGACCAACTCAAAGGAGTTCGACATCTTCAACCGTACAACACTTCAAATGGAGCCATTTGAAGACTGGATTGATAACTATTGTTATAAGAAAATTCGGCCAAGGCTAGACATTTGTCCCAGTTTGTACCATAGTGAATGATGCAAGCTCGGAGCATGTCTTCGAGAATCTGATTAACTCGCTCAGTCTGTCCATCAGTTTGTGGATGGTATGCAGAGCTTCGAATTAGCTTGGTTCTGAGAGAAGATTGTAATTGTTCCCAGAAGCGTGCAATGAATTGTGCCCCTCGATCAGAAATGATGGTCTTAGGGCCACCATGCAAACGAAGAATCTGATCAAGATAGACTTTAGCATACTTTTTGACAGTATAAGTTGTATGCACAGGAATGAAGTGAGCAGTTTTGGTGAGTCTATCAATGATTACCCAGATGGAATCATGTTTCTGAGATGTGTTAGGAAGACCAACGATGAAATCCATACTAATGTCTTCCCATTTCCACGACGGAATGGGTAGTGGTTGGAGTTGTGGCAGAACAAACCTGAATTACACTGGCTCAAGTACGCAAGTCCTCTCTCAAGGGCTCCAATCGTACTTCAAACAGTGTAACCCCTTGGCCTGTCGGGTAACGTCCTGATAAACCACCGAAAATAGGATCCAACAAGGTACCTCGCACGAAGGCGAGTCCAGAGATACAATCACCACATATTTTACATCACAGATACTTATATTACAAGAGTTTGCAGAAGTAGCAAAGGTTCTAAACTGAGAGTTATTATTACAAACAAGTTTAAGGGTTTAAGTTCATGGCAGCGGAATTTAAAGTACGACAACTGTACATGTCGCCAGTATGGACATCATGCTAAGCCATGGCATGACATCACTCATTATGATCAGTGTTGGCCGGGGACGGATCCCATTCCACGGACCAACCATCAGGCAAAGCATAGGGCCAAGGCATGGGAAGAGTAGGGTCTTCAGAGACATTACCTGAAAAAAATCAAAATGCAAGGCTAAGTACTCTAATACTCAGCAAGGCTTACCCGGAATTAGGGTATACTTAGCCCATAACTAGACCATGAAGGTTTTGCAAAGGTTCTGGGTTTAGCTTTTGCTGGAAAGCAACAAAAAGTAGATCCTTAATTTCATAATTTAGCTTTCAGTTTCTAGTTCCTTTAACCATTCTAGGGAAGCACCTATAACTACTCAGGCAAGGTAGAGCCTCTTTAAAGCATACCTCAGTATTACTCATCATAAGATTTCTCTTGTTACTCTATGTGGCAAAAGAGTTAAGCAGTCTCAATCTCCGCGAGAAACGGACGATTCTGAATCGAATTTCAACCCTTGCAAGGTAAACCTAACTCACACGCTTGGAACACCAACAGGTCGTTCTGATGCAACCATTTGCCTTTCATTCCGGGTCGTGGAACAAAGCCACCACAAGCGACTGCAGGACCATACGCACATCCAATGTGCAGGACATACGTCTGTAGCGCGACTACATGACCGTATTCCCGTTTGCTCTGCAGAACGTACTCCCATAGTGGTGCGTGTAAACATAAAATAAAAGTTGAGTGGTGGGGGACGAGTCCAATTGCCGGGCCGATTGGTTACTAGGCTTACCGCTTACCATATTTCACGGCATGTGGCTAGTACTTTCAAACGCTTAGCTGCCACTACCACACACTGCAACCTCAACCAAATTCATCAACACAGACGGGGTATCATTTCTTTCCAAGAAACCACATATAACCCCGTCCGTCATCCTTATAGTGATTGCAGGATTGTAAGCAATCAATTCCTATATTGCGCGAGTGACAGGAAATCACTCGACTTCTACCGGTCCTATTAGCATAGCACTAGTCTGAAGCGTCCTCCCATCAGGGAAGACTTAAAAGTGTTACTTTATCAGTCCCAGGAGGCTGATAACACTTTTATTACATCAGATGGTACATCACCGTACAACTCTTCGCGGTAATGGGCAGTGAAACGCCACTATCGCGAGGATTACAACAAAAACCCATACTACTACACTAACTACGAACAGGGGATCATCAGAGTCTTGCGCCATGCGGAGCTCCAACGGTGACCTCACCCACAGGCAAGACTGGGTGCAGGACGGGACCCTACTCGTTGTTCTCGGGGATGTAGTCGGGATCCTCCACTGAAAAGTAAAAACGGGGTGAGTACAAACGTACTCAGCAAGTCCAATCACACCCACGGAGGGGGGTACAACAGAATTAAATGCACAGGAATATTCAAGGATGGAGTTAGGGTTTATTTACGGAAAGCTCGGTTATATGCAAGGGTTCGTTTTGGAAAACATTTTCAAAATAGATCTCAAGTATCAAAGAACACACGATATGGATCCACACAGGATCCACGTTTTAAATTGCTACCAGACTCCCCGTCCGCCGTAGCACACAGCACAACCGCCGGGTACGTTTCAAACAACTCACACCAGCTCAACCATTCCCAGAGAGAAACACTAGTTATGTGACCACACCGTAACTTACCCAATACCGTGGGCACGGCTATTCGAATAGATTTTAACTCTGCAGAGGTGTGCAACTTTACCCACAGGTGGGGTACCACAGCACGAACACCTTAGTGCCGGTGCAGATCCCATCGAAGCCCTTACCCACCTTAGCTAGACCTGACTAGCCACCACGGGATCTATCAAGGGGTCATTCGACCTAACACCGAGGTTTAACCGGGGCATAAGTCACACAGAGCTTATCCCGTCTCCTTGATCACCCGTTGCTCCCAGCTCTCCTGATGGCTATCAGACTAACTAGTGGGGTTAGGCCAAGCCGTTGCCCATACAACGGTCAAGTGGTTTGCACGACAGGAAGCTAGGTGAGACGACACATCAACTCGGTCCTTAGGGGTGACAAGATGGATATCTCCCCTCCACGCTCAACCACACAGGTACGAGCACACCAACGGCAATTCACACAGAAATGCCATCCATCCCGTCCGACTCGTTTCTCAAATCCACATTTTACCCTTTCCCACACACACGTATTTTCTTTATAAAATCAGGTGGTCAAGGTATGGTTGTCACAACAAGGGTGGCTATCCTACCATGGTTACGGCACGCAAAACCATGCAATTTTATAAAACAGGCCATCGGGTTGTGTTTATAAAAACTAGGACAAAAACATGCATCAAAGGGCGGAATTGAACTTGCCATCGTCAAACCCTTGCGGGAAGTCCTGATCGAAGCACTATCCTTCGGGTTCGGGGTCGCAGTACTGGTCCTCAGTTGCTTGGTCGCGGTCGGGAACCTCGTCGTTCACTCCGTGTCCTACGACGCAAACAAACAGACACACAATCAAGCGAAAGAACTAAAAGCCTTTATCGTTGTGCTTGAATCGGGAATAATTTAGTTACGAAGTTAGGGGTGGTATCTCTGGGTGGTTTCTTGATGGCATGGCTAAAACTATACTATAAAAGGCGTGGTAAAGTTTCGGGTCGATCGGAGGTCGTTTCGCGCATAAAATGACGCACTAAAGGTGGTTTCAGGGCTTAAACGGGGGTCCAGGGGCTCATTCGCGATTATCTGAAAGGGGTAGGGGCCTAATTGCAAAACCCAGCGATACCCAGGGCATGCTAGAGGGGGTCGGGCATTGTTGGGTTTTTATGTAATGGAGGGATTCAATTCGAAATATTAGAATGGGCAGGGTTTCTTTTGCGAAAGGGGGCTATTAGAGGGGGGGGGTCCTTATTTAGAAAAGAGAGCAAGGGCAGGGGGTTATCGGGCATTTTGCCCTTTCTTCCTCCTCTCCCGTTGACAGGAAACAGGGGAGGGAGGGGGAGGTCCGGCGGCGGGAATCCCGGCCGGCCCGGGGCCTGGCGGCGGTCGGGGCGGGGGGAAAAGAAGGAGGGAGGCGAGGGGGTCCTATTCCCCTCCTCACCTCGGCTTGGGACGCAGCGAGGAGGCGGGACCGTGGTGAGGGGCGGCGGCCGGTGGTGGCACGCGCGGCGGTGGTGGTTGTGGTGGTGAAGTGCGGCGCCGGGGGGGGGGGGGTATTTATAGGGGAGAGGGTGGTGAGGCGGAGGCCCTCAGGGGTGGCGGCCGGCGGGCTGCACGGGGCGCCATTAATGGTGCCCCGGCGGCTTGCGGTCGTCGCCGTGCGGCGTGGCCTCCGAGGGCTGGGCGCTGTGCGGCCACAGCGGCCAGGAGGGGACGGCGCGCGCGGTCGGGCAGGGCGCCAGCGACGGGCGGCGAGGCACGCGCTCGTGCGCGTGCGGGCGGCGCGGCGAGGTGCGGGCCTGGGCGGGGCGTGCGGGCGACGGGCGGCGCGGCGAGGTGCGTGGCCACGCGGGGCACGCGGAGCACGCGGGGCGGGCGCGTGCGCGCGGCACGGCCGGGGCGGTGCAGGCGCTCGGCCTGGGCGGCGTGCGGGCGTGCGGCAGGGGAAGCCAGGAAGGGAAGAGAAAGAGGGAAGGAGAGGGAAAAAGAAAGAAGGAAGGAGAAAGAAGAAAAGGGGAAAGAGAAAAGAAATGGAAGAAAGGAAAGGAGAGAAGGAGAGAGAGAGAGATGTGTCGGCGCCGGTCGCGGCGGCGACCGCGGCCGGTCGGCCACGCGCGCGGGATTCGCGCGAGGAGAGGGAAAAGGAAAAGGAGTCGCGCCGGCGCTAATCGCGGCGGGCGATCGCACGTGAGCGACAGGCCAACGAGCGAAGCGGAACGGGACAGTGACCCAGTTAGGTTTTAGGGTTTTGGCGTCGAACCGTCTCTACGAGTTACTCTGACGTGTGAGCGGAACGGCGGTCAGGCTCGCGTCGGCCGTCGGTGTGGCGATGAAACGGAGGGAGTCAGGGTTTTGTGACGGATGAATTTTCGGTCAGGGCACCTTAACGCGTAGTTTAAATTCGAAATTTTCGGGGCGTCACAAACCTACCCCATTTAAATGAATCTCGTCCTCGAGATTCGGTTGATTCTTGAATAGATGGGGAAACTCCTTCTTTAGCGCTTCCTCGCGTTCCCAGGTTGCTTCTTCTATTCCGTGTCTGCTCCATTGAACCCTGCAAATCCGCACCTCAGAGTTTCTTGTCCTCCTGTTGACAGTGTCCAGAATTTTGACCGGCACTTTCTGATACCGCAGATCCGGTTGCAGGTCTATTGTTTCCACCGGCACGTGTTCTCCCTCAGGTACTCTCAGACACCTTCTTAACTGCGAGACATGAAATACTGGGTGTATATCCGACATTTCTTTTGGTTACTCCAGTCGGTACGCCACGGCTCCGACTTTCTTTAGAACCCGATACGGCCCAATGTATCGAGGGGCTAGTTTTCCTTGTACCTGAAATCTTCGTGTCCCTCGAATGGGTGAGACTTTGAGATAGACAAAATCTCCCGGATTGAAGCTTATTTCCCGCCTCTTCTTGTCTGCGTAGCTCTTTTGTCGAGACTGGGCCGCTTTCAATTTCTCGCGGATCTCCGCTACTTTTTCTTCAGCTTCTTTTATAAGTGCGGGCCCTACTAGCGCACGTTCTCCAACTTCCGACCACATTAAGGGAGTTTTGCACTTTCTCCCATAGAGGGCTTCGAATGGCGACATGCCCAGGCTGGCTTGGTAACTATTGTTGTACGAGAATTCTGCATAGGGCAGACTCTGTTCCCAATCATTTCCATAGGTCAGGACACATGCTCTCAGCATATCTTCCATGATCTGATTCACCCTTTCGGTTTGACCATCCGTCTGTGGGTGGTATGCGGAGCTAAAGTCTAACTTAGTGCCCATGGCTTTATGCAGGCTTTTCCAAAACCTAGATGTAAATTGGGTCCCTCTATCCGAGACAATTCTGCTAGGCACTCCATGTAACTTTACTATGTTTTCCACGTAAAGTTTTGCCAGCTTTTCTCCACCATAAGTGGTCCTTACGGGTATGAAATGTGCCGATTTAGTGAGTCGATCCACAATTACCCATATGGAATCGTGTCCCTTCTGTGTTCGGGGTAGTCCCACTACAAAGTCCATCCCTATCTCATCCCACTTCCACACCGGAATAGGCAAGGGTTGCAATAATCCTGCCGGCTTCTGATGTTCGGCCTTTATCCTTTGACAAGTGTCACAATGAGCCACGAATCTTGCAATATCCGCCTTCATTCCATTCCACCAATATTTTTGCTTTATGTCCATATACATCTTGGTGGATCCTGGATGGATGGAGTAGGCTGAGTTATGGGCTTCGTCCATGATTACTTGCCGGAAGTCTCCATTCTGGGGTACGCAAATCCTATTCTCGTACCACAACGTCCCCTTATCGTCCACTCTAAAACATGGTGCTTTGTTTTCTCCAGTTTGCTTGCAGATCTTTACTAGCTCTTGATCCGAGTTTTGAGCTTCTCTAATTTTATCCTCTAATGTTGGTTGGACGTTCAGTACATGGCTGGAACCTCGCGGAACAATGTGCACGTTTAATCGTGCCATTTCTTCGCGTAGGTGGTCATCCTTGGGTCCATAGGTTTTTCGGCTTAAGGCATCGGCTACCACGTTCGCCTTTCCGGGGTGATACTGAATTTCCAAATTATAGTCCTTGACCAACTCCAACCATCTTCTCTGCCTTAAATTTAAATCCGGCTGGGTAAAGATATACTTCAGACTCTTGTGGTCGGTGTAAACCTCACACTTATTCCCGATCAGGTAATGTCTCCAAATCTTAAGGGCATGCACTACGGCTGCTAGTTCCAAATCATGGGTCGGATAGTTCTGCTCATGAGTCTTGAGTTGGCGGGAGGCATATGCAACGACTTTCCCGTCTTGCATCAGTACGCACCCTAAACCTTGTCGGGATGCGTCACAATAAATGACAAAGTCCCGATGGATGTCCGGTAGAGTCAGCACTGGGGCGGTTGTCAACCTTCGTTTCAACTCTTGAAAACTTCTTTCACAACCTTCCGTCCAGGCGAACTTCTTCTCCTTCTTAAGAAGTTCCGTCATGGGTCGGGCTATCTTGGAGAATCCCTCAATAAATCTCCGATAGTACCCAGCTAATCCCAGAAGCTTCTGATTTCACTAACGTTAGTCGGTCGCTGCCAGTTGGAGACTGCTTCGACCTTCTCTGGGTCCACAGCTACGCCTTCCGCGGTCAGGATGTGACCAAGGAAAGCTACTCTTTCCAGCCAGAATTCGCACTTGCTAAACTTAGCATAGAGCCTATGTGTCCTCAGCTTCTCCGAAACTACCCGCAGATGTTGCTCATGTTCCTGAATACTCTTGGAGTAGATAAGTATGTCGTCGATAAAGACTACGACAAACTTATCCAGATCGTCCATAAATACCTTGTTCATGAGATTCATAAAATAGGCAGGGGCATTGGTTAGTCCGAAGGACATTACGGTGAACTCAAACTGCCCGTAGCGGGTGACAAAAGCTGTTTTAGGGATGTCACTTTCCTTAATCTTGAGCTGAAAATATCCTGACCTTAGATCGATCTTGGAAAAGTACTTGGCTCCTTTTAGCTGATCGAAAAGGTCATTGATCCTGGGAAGGGGGTACTTATTCTTAATGGTAACCTCGTTCAGTGCTCGGTAATCTACACACAACCTCATACTTCCATCCTTCTTCTTGACAAACAGCACTGGGGCTCCCCACGGCGACGAACTTGGTCTAATAAAGCCAATTCGTTGCAGTTCTTCTAGTTGCTTCTTTAATTCTGTCAACTCAGATGCCGCCATCCTATAGGGTCTCTTGGTTATAGGGGATGTTCCGGGGATAAGGTCTATGACGAACTCTATATCCCTATCTGGCGGCATACCGGGAAGCTCTTCGGGGAATACATCTGGGTATTCGCTTACTACCGGGACTCTTTCTAAGGGCTTGGCTTCCGTGCTAAACATCATTGGGTCAAACTTACTATCCCGGGTATGGCAGACCACTTGTATTCCTTCGGGGTTTGTTAGGTGTACCACTTTGTCAGTGCAGCCTATGAGACCATTGTGTCGGCTTAACCAATCCATTCCAAGGATCACGTCTATTCCCCCAGGCTTAAGTACTACCAAATCTGCTAGAAAGTCTACCCCACTTAAATTGATCCTTACCCGGGGACAACCTAATTGACAATTGATGTCGCCTCCAGGCGTCCGGGTTAATAGGGGTGTTTTTAGTAGTACTGTAGGTATTTTGTGTTTCTCCACATAGCTCGAGGATATAAACGAGTGTGATGCTCCAGAATCAAATAATACTGTCGCCAGAGCCGAGTTGACTAGGTACTCACCGAGCACTACGCCTTGGGCCTCTTGAGCCTCCTGCGCGTCGATGTGATTGACGCGAGCTCGTCCAAATGATTGCTGCTTCACCTGCTGGCTGTTGTCGTTGTTGCGGATGGGCACTCGGTTGGCACCGGTCAGGGCTGGTCTGGGCCCATTCACTGTGTTGGAGAAGGCCGACGTTGCCGGCTTATTCTTGGCGTAGGGGCAATTGGCGATGAAGTGCCCTGTCTCGCGGCAGTTGAAACAAGCCCTAACATTGTTGTTGTCGGAGGCGGCCAGGCTTGTGTTGCTCTGCGGGGCCCTCATGGTATTCTGACTCTTAGGCTGTGCTTCTGGGGCTCGTGATCCTGTCCCTTGGGACGAAGTCCTATACTGCATTGGGGCCTGGGATCTTGGTGCAGTGTAGTTGGAGTTCCTCGGCTTTTGGAATCGGTCCTGTTGGCGGGCCTTACTTTCCAGGAATTTGCGTTTATTATCCTTTCTCTCTTCAGCTTTGGCCCTTTCTGTGAGGATAGCCTTGTTCATCAGGGTGTTGAAGTCCGGATAGATCTGGGGAGTAAGCAAGGTCCGGAGCTCTGGGCTCAACCCCTTCTTGAACATGTCTTGCTTTTTGTCGTCGTCATTCACTTCTTCCGGCGCGTACCGGGCCAATTCTATGAACCGGTGGGTGTATTCTTCTACCGACATGCTTCCTTGTTGTAGTGCGCGGAATTCATCCGCCTTGCGCTTCATAGTGGCCGAAGGGATATGGTAGCGGTGGAACTCCCTTACGAATTCTCCCCAGGTGATGGTAGAGGCATCTTCGGCTGCGGCACAGTAGTTTTCCCACCAGGACAATGCTGTCCCGGTGAGCTGGTGGGCTGCCAGAAGGACTTTATCCCGGTCTTGGCATTCGAATGGTTCGAGCTTCCTCTGAATTACTCGCAACCAATCGTCAGCATCCAACGGGTTGCAGGATCCGGCGAAGGTAGGTGGCTTGGTCCTTAGAAAGGCCGTCAGCTTGTCGTTCATATTCTGCCCTCGTGGCTGCCGGTTAATAAGGGCATTCGCCAGAGTCTCCAGTATGAGGGTCTGGTTATGGATGATTTGCGCCAGGTCTCCGAGGGGTGGGGGTGGTGGTAGTTGTTCTCCTTCTTGACTTCCCCCTCGGTTCTGGCTTACTTCTTGCTCTCCTTGGGGAAGATCTTGTTCAACGGGTTGTGCTCCGACACTAGCGGCTACGGGGTTCCGGCCACGGGAGGCCCTCGCGACGTTCCGGGGGGTCACCTATTGATTGGGTAAATCGGGGTTACGATTTGGTGACGTTTAAGTTGTTTGATTCGTATATATAAGGCAGAATCTACCTTCTGCCGGTACCCATATAAACAAGTAGCACACAACAAACCAGCACACAATCACCACAAACAGCAAGCACAAACCCTTTTTATTACAACAAGGGGGGGTACAGCCTGGGGGTACGACTAAGCCTCGTGCTATTCGGCCAGGGTCTTCCAAAAGGGCACGTCTTAAACAGAAAGGCTGGGAAGGGCATCACTGGGATGGCGTCGGTCACTCTACTTGCGTGGCGTGTCTTCTTCCGGGGCGGACAGGGTGAGAGGTTCTCGCTCGCCGTCTCCTGGGTTCCCATCGGTCAGGGGCTGCATTGCAGCATCCCCTTCGTCGGCGGCAGCAGAGCTTTCAGGGTTCTCGGGTGGGGCTCGTGTGCTCCCAAAGAGTGATCCCCACCCTATGACGGGTGTCCCGAGTAAAACATGGTCTTCCCCTATCGCCGGGACGGGTGTTCCACTTTGGGTCCAATCTTGCATACGCCGGTCTCGGGCCTGCCTGAGGCTTTCTTGGGCGACAGCTTCGCTACTGACCGCGGCTGCGGCTCTCGCCTCGGCATGGGCGGCTCGGATCTGCTGTATCCTCACCGCGAGTTCTGCTTGTTCGGCCCGATGGGTCTGCTCCCTTAGAAGGTTGGCTTGCTCATCAAAGAGTTGGTCCAGGGCGGCTAGGTAAGTAGCCACTTGGTACAGGGGCCTTCTTCGTGGCGACGCCGCTCCAGGTTCCTCATGCGTGCTTCCCAGACTGGGGTTCTAATGGCCGGCGGGAAGAACTTCGCTGGCGTAGGGGCGAGGTGTTCTTCAAAAATCCGGCACAAATAACGGAGTGCTTTTCTGATGGCCAAGGGGTAGGTGTCTTGGTGTTTAAACCCTGTGGCGGTCGCTCGCCAGGGCTGGATGTCGGGGTAGCGGTTGCTCCTGGCGATGACCAGGATCACCCTGCAGCGGAGGGTACCATGGTGCTCGTACTCTCGGCTGTAGTACCTTGGGCGTTCCGTAACGCCAAGGTCCTCCAGGGTGTTGATTAAGAGGCTGGGGAATCCAGGTGCAGCTTGGCAATCGCCCTGGGTCCATCCTTCCTCAGCCATCTGAAACAGAAACAGGATAAACAACCTGGTACAGGTGCAAAAGGGAGTAGATGATATTTATTATTACAACAAGGATGGTACAGTTTTCAGGGATGCGTAGTCATTAGGGTAGGGTCTTTGCTAGGGGTGCTAATCCTATCATGGAGATTCTTCCTCGGTCCTAATAGAGCGCTTCTTTATTGGAAGGAACCGATCCATCTCGTTTTCGGTCTGAGTACCCTTATCCCAATGGGTTTCCATGGGTTCTTCTTCTTCTTCTTCGATCCATCCACCTATTCCGTTGCGGTTCTCGTATTCTTGCATCTGGGCTTGGAGGGCGGCTAAGGAATACTCGGCGCTCGCGGCTCTTGTCCGTTGTTCCTCCAGCTCCTGGGTTAACTTTTCAATCCCATGGATTAGCTGCTTCAGTTGTGCCGCCTGCTCGCGGTAGAGTGCATCCAAGCCAGTGAGGTAGATGGACAGGTGAGAAACCGTGTCTTCCAGGTCTTCTTCTTCTCGTCCAAGTCCCCTCATTCGAGCAATCCAAGTGCGCCCTCTTCCCTCAGCGGGTGGGAAAAATCCCATAGGAGTCCGCTGAAGGTGGTGCCTGTAGAGCACACGCAGTCGTCGTAGTGCTTTACGGGCGGCCTTTCGATAGGTGTCGGGGAAGCGGAAACCAGTGGTGGAGATGAACCAAGGGTCCACATCAGGGTAGCGGGTGCTTTTCTCCACAAAAACCATTGTGTCGCACCGAAGGGTGCCTCCGGCGATGTACTCACGGTAGGCATACTCCGGTGGTTCCATAACCCCGACGCGTTCCAGGCTGAGCAATAGTAACTTGGGGAGGCCGGGCTCTGCGTGGCAGATTCCGCTAACCCATCCATTGCCAGCCATCTGGAACAAGGCAAAGACCAGTGGTGAGTGTTTGTGCAGAAAGTTTCTAAACCAGGACAAGTTCTAGGGTCTGAAAAGGGGTCTCGCTCCTAGGGTCACGTCCTACGGCCAGCCTACGGCTCTGATACCACCTGAAGCGTCCTCCCATCAGGGAAGACTTAAAAGTGTTACTTTATCAGTCCCAGGAGGCTGATAACACTTTTATTACATCAGATGGTACATCACCGTACAACTCTTCGCGGTAATGGGCAGTGAAACGCCACTATCGCGAGGATTACAACAAAAACCCATACTACTACACTAACTACGAACAGGGGATCATCAGAGTCTTGCGCCATGCGGAGCTCCAACGGTGACCTCACCCACAGGCAAGACTGGGTGCAGGACGGGACCCTACTCGTCGTTCTCGGGGATGTAGTCGGGATCCTCCACTGAAAAGTAAAAACGGGGTGAGTACAAACGTACTCAGCAAGTCCAATCACACCCACGGAGGGGGGTACAACAGAATTAAATGCACAGGAATATTCAAGGATGGAGTTAGGGTTTATTTACGGAAAGCTCGGTTATATGCAAGGGTTCGTTTTGGAAAACATTTTCAAAATAGATCTCAAGTATCAAAGAACACACGATATGGATCCACACAGGATCCACGTTTTAAATTGCTACCAGACTCCCCGTCCGCCGTAGCACACAGCACAACCGCCGGGTACTTTTCAAACAACTCACACCAGCTCAACCATTCCCAGAGAGAAACACTAGTTATGTGACCACACCGTAACTTACCCAATACCGTGGGCACGGCTATTCGAATAGATTTTAACTCTGCAGAGGTGTGCAACTTTACCCACAGGTGGGGTACCACAGCACGAACACCTTAGTGCCGGTGCAGATCCCATCGAAGCCCTTACCCACCTTAGCTAGACCTGACTAGCCACCACGGGATCTATCAAGGGGTCATTCGACCTAACACCGAGGTTTAACCGGGGCATAAGTCACACAGAGCTTATCCCGTCTCCTTGATCACCCGTTGCTCCCAGCTCTCCTGATGGCTATCAGACTAACTAGTGGGGTTAGGCCAAGCCGTTGCCCATACAACGGTCAAGTGGTTTGCACGACAGGAAGCTAGGTGAGACGACACATCAACTCGGTCCTTAGGGGTGACAAGATGGATATCTCCCCTCCACGCTCAACCACACAGGTACGAGCACACCAACGGCAATTCACACAGAAATGCCATCCATCCCGTCCGACTCGTTTCTCAAATCCACATTTTACCCTTTCCCACACACACGCATTTTCTTTATAAAATCAGGTGGTCAAGGTATGGTTGTCACAACAAGGGTGGCTATCCTACCATGGTTACGGCACGCAAAACCATGCAATTTTATAAAACAGGCCATCGGGTTGTGTTTATAAAAACTAGGACAAAAACATGCATCAAAGGGCGGAATTGAACTTGCCATCGTCAAACCCTTGCGGGAAGTCCTGATCGAAGCACTATCCTTCGGGTTCGGGGTCGCAGTACTGGTCCTCAGTTGCTTGGTCGCGGTCGGGAACCTCGTCGTTCACTCCGTGTCCTACGACGCAAACAAACAGACACACAATCAAGCAAAAGAACTAAAAGCCTTTATCGTTGGGCTTGAATCGGGAATAATTTAGTTACGGAGTTAGGGGTGGTATCTCTGGGTGGTTTCTTGATGGCATGGCTAAAACTATACTATAAAAGGTGTGGTAAAGTTTCGGGTCGATCGGAGGTCGTTTCGCGCATAAAATGACGCACTAAAGGTGGTTTCAGGGCTTAAACGGGGGTCCAGGGGCTCATTCGCGATTATCTGAAATGGGTAGGGGCCTAATTGCAAAACCTAGCGATACCCAGGGCATGCTAGAGGGGGTCGGGCATTGTTGGGTTTTTATGTAATGGAGGGATTCAATTCGAAATATTAGAATGGGCAGGGTTTCTTTTGCGAAAGGGGGCTATTAGAGGGGGGGGTCCTTATTTAGAAAAGAGAGCAAGGGCAGGGGGTTATCGGGCATTTTGCCCTTTCTTCCTCCTCTCCCGTTGACAGGAAACAGGGGAGGGAGGGGGAGGTCCGGCGGCGGGAATCCCGGCCGGCCCGGGGCCTGGCGGCGGTCGGGGCGGGGGGAAAAGAAGGAGGGAGGCGAGGGGGTCCTATTCCCCTCCTCACCTCGGCTTGGGACCCAGCGAGGAGGCGGGACCGTGGTGAGGGGCGGCGGCCGGTGGTGGCACGCGCGGCGGCGGCGCTCGGGACAGGGGAAGAGGGTAGGGGCGGCGGTGATGGTTGTGGTGGTGAAGTGCGGCGCCGGGGGGGGGGGTATTTATAGGGGAGAGGGTGGTGAGGCGGAGGCCCTCGGGGGTGGCGGCCGGCGGGCTGCACGGGGCGCCATTAATGGTGCCCCGGCGGCTTGCGGTCGTCGCCGTGCGGCGTGGCCTCCGAGGGCTGGGCGCTGTGCGGCCACAGCGGCCAGGAGGGGACGGCGCGCGCGGTCGGGCAGGGCGCCAGCGACGGGCGGCGCGGCGAGGTGCGGGCCTGGGCGGGGCGTGCGGGCGACGGGCGGCGCGGCGAGGTGCGTGGCCACGCGGGGCACGCGGAGCACGCGGGCGGGCGCGTGCGCGCGGCACGGCCGGGGCGGTGCAGGCGCTCGGCCTGGGCGGCGTGCGGGCGTGCGGCAGGGGAAGCCAGGAAGGGAAGAGAAAGAGGGAAGGAGAGGGAAAAAGAAAGAAGGAAGGAGAAAGAAGAAAAGGGGAAAGAGAAAAGAAATGGAAGAAAGGAAAGGAGAGAAGGAGAGAGAGAGAGATGTGTCGGCGCCGGTCGTGGCGGCGACCGCGGCCGGTCGGCCACGCGCGCGGGATTCGCGCGAGGAGAGGGAAAAGGAAAAGGAGTCGCGCCGGCGCTAATCGCGGCGGGCGATCGCGCGTGAGCGACAGGCCAACGAGCGAAGCGGAACGGGACAGTGACCCAGTTAGGTTTTAGGGTTTTGGCGTCGAACCGTCTCTATGAGTTACTCTGACGTGTGAGCGGAGCGGCGGTCAGGCTCGCGTCGGCCGTCGGTGTGGCGATGAAACGGAGGGAGTCAGGGTTTTGTGACGGATGAATTTTCGGTCAGGGCACCTTAACGCGTAGTTTAAATTCGAAATTTTCGGGGCGTCACATAGTCGGACTTAGGTTCTAATATTCAGTACATTGGTTCCTAGGGATATGCATCTAGGGTTTCCAGACAACTCCTAAGAACTTAATTTACAAGTATTTATATATAGAGAGGTAAATTGCAGTGTAAATAAAATAGTGGGTTTAAGACCGGGGCTTGCCTTCGTTGGTGGGGCTAGAGTCAGGGATGTTAGTATTATTATCTTCGGAACTTTGGTTTGGGGCTTCAGATAATCCCTTGGTGACGTTCACTTGGTCTTCAGAAATATCCTCTGCAGACTCCTAGGAGATCTCGTAAGTAATGTCTACGGAAGTAATTGTATCTACATGCAATGCAACATTACATTCAAAGTGTGCACATAAAACTATTTTACTTCACAATAAAGTTGCAATCCAACACTCATTTAACATATTACTCATATAACAACCAAAAATATCTGAAACTAAACTTAGATAGAGCTTTAGGTGGACAACTAATTAAAATTGACTATTTGTTGAGGATTTCAACGGAGTTGATTGGAAACAACAGGGTTTTAGCCGATAGAATCGGCAAAGGAGGGAGTTATCTACATAGTTTGTAGGAAATCTGCTGATTTCTATTTGAAAGAGAAATCGGCAGGAGCGGTCCCTGTGTATGATCAGAGGGGATTAGCCGATTTGGGTTCACCTGAGGTCAAATCGGCTGATATAGAGAGGAACGTTGAAGGTACAGTACTCCAAGGATAGAAAATGGAAAGATCTTGCCGATTGGATTATCAGCATGTTTCTGGTCTATCCGATTGGTTGGTGCATTGGCCTCGGCCTTAACCGATTCATGTGCATCTGGTCTAGCCGATTGGATGTCTACTGGTGCTAGCTGATTGGCTAAAGCTGTATCGGCCGTGCCTAACAGAGACTCTTACTGTGCTAACTTGCCGATCTGTGGTGGTGTGTTTCGGCAGGTGCAGCCGATATGTCATCTGAATCGGATGTCTAGCTGATCGCTAAGCGCATCATCTTAGCCGATTTGTGTTTTTAGCAAACTAGTCGATCTGTGAATATCGGCACGCTAGTCGATCAGTGTATGTAACTATTCAATATTTGAAGTAGCCGATTGTGCAACAACTACTCGACTCGTGTAGCATGTAACTATCCGATTGCGCATTATAAACTAGTCGAGAGTGTGAACATCAGCTGAGCTAATATGTGCGCATGTATTAGATTTGTGAATCGGTACAAGTAGTCGATCAGTGCATTTATAAACTAGTTGATTAGTGAACATCAGCGGAGCCGATTTGTGTACGTGTACGAGTCGATCGGTGAATCGGCATACTAGCCGATTTAGTGTATCGGCATATTAGCCGATTTACACAACGGGTAGAACTAGTCGAGTGATGTATCGGCATAGCTAGTTGATTAGTGCGAGTGACTAGCCGATGGTGCATTGGTAGGTTAGTCAAACTATGTATTCGTATGGTCTGTGTCTTGGCGTATTCAGCCGATTGGTGGGTCAGCTGTGTAGCCAGTTTTCATCCTTAATGTTCTCCTATATCTACTGGGGTACATCAGCCGTGTAGCTGATTGTCTTACTCTGCACTAACTGTGCCTAACTGAGATGTGCTTAAGTGTTATCCTAGGTAACTAGGTGCGGTTGCATCGACTTGATTATGTCAGTACAACAATCGAGTGACGTACAGCCGATGGGTGTCCTACAGACGCGCAGCCAAAAGGCATATGGCCGATAGGGGTGTGTTCTATGGGTGTATAGCTGAGGGGTGTGTGGCCAAATATGTTAGCCGATAAATCGGCCGATAGAAGTGTGTTGACAGAGAGGGGTAACGAAGGAATTTGATATAGAAAGGGGCCCTAAAAGATTGCAAACTAGATAAGGACAAGGTTGTGATAGAAGAACATAAGCACTCGTGTGAAAGGGTTAACTAACATCATACATGTCTATCACAAAAATATGAGCTAAGACTATCAAACTTATCAACAATGCAAAACGAAAAACATGCATGTACTAAACATATCATTCACTCTTCTACTGGGCAGTCATTTATCGAGTATAGATTAATTTAATTAGCTACACTAAACAATAGGTTTAACTACGTCAAATAACTAGGGTTAGTTTGATTGTATCTTCATAATTAGGGTTTATAACTAACAACCATTAATCTATAGATAAGTTTGGCATTAAACTTATTATGTTGTACAGTTTCGACAGAGATCATTCTACTCTATACAACCAGACTAAGTACATTAACATCACTATTAACTTTGCAAAACCAGTTAATTTATTTCTAAAAGAAATATAGTCATAAGAACAAACAAAACTGAAAACAACCCATCAAACTATATTGGTAACTTAAGCTTTAGAGAAGATTTATCTATGAATCTTCATGGATATACTATGCTATCTTAGATTAACTTCCCAGAATATTTTCATCATTTTACATGAATAGGCTCTAGTATAAATTAATCAACCTTAGAATTAGATCATAAATTCCTAGCTTAAGTTAGACAGTACTACTAATTTTATCATGGATTATATTCCACTAGCAGAAATTAATGTAAAAGATTTAACCATAAATTCTAACAGGATCATTCTAGAATAAATATTAGAGATTCAGGCAGCATATCATCAAGGTATTTAAAATCCTTAGCTAGGCATTAGTACTAGATCTACAAATTTTACCTAAGTCTCTACTTGAGACACACATAGTATGATTCAAATTTCAATTGTAACACATGTATAGAACATGAGATACAAATAAAACACTCAATTCCTAATATTTAAACTAAATCACAATCCAGGCATATTCAACTCAAAAGCACAACATAGAACTTGTAGATTTTGACTTAAAGATTCAAACAAAACTGGTTTTGTATTTTTATGAATTTCCTACAAATTTCTATGGAATTTAGAAGTTCACCGATTTGAAATAGAGAAAGCTCTGGAAATTTTACAGAGAACACCCTAGAACTTTCTAAATCAAAGCAATCAGGTCCCTGGTCGGGGGAACAGAGGACAGGAAGAAGGCGGTGGCGTTCTGGCGAAGCGGGTCGCCGGCGGTGAGGGGCCATTGGTGGAGGAGCACAGAGAAGTGAAGATGGACCTTGGGCGGCGTTCGGGTGGAGCTGGGGTGGTCGGAGGCGGGCCAGCCACGGAGCTTTGCTCCTGGCGGCGGCGGCGGTCGGGTTTGGTCACGGCGGCGATGTTCCGGCATGCTGGGGGTCGAAGAGGCTCGGTGAGGTGGTCCAGGGGCTTCCTCGAGGTGATGTGGTCCTGCTAGAGTGATCGGCGAGGGGTGGGAGCTGCTGGACGGCCGGGTCGACGGGGAGGCTGAAGCGGCGGCGGAGGAAGGTCGACGGTGAACGTCAGTGGGACGGTCTGGTGAGGGGTCTGCGCCGGGGTGGGGTCGTGGAGCACCGATAGGGAGTGGAGAAGCTCGGCAGGGGGTCGAGGGGAGCGGGGAGGGGCTGATGGTGGCTGCCCACGGCGAGCAGAGGGTTCGCCGGAGAGGAATACGGGCGGCGACGGCGCTTAGGTGCTCGGGGTGAGATGAGAGTGCGAGAGAGAGCAAAACGGAGGGAGGAGGAGTTACTGAAGGCTTTGGACCGGAAAAGAAGGGCGGGAGGGTACACACGGGCGCTATCCACAACGGCGGCAAGGTGGCGGCCGAGCAGAGCTCTGGGCGGGAGCAGAGCAGCGTGGCGCACGCGGGGCTGGCCAGAGGAGAGGGCTGAGGCGGTGGTTGGGCCGGCAGGCGACGCGTGGAGTCGACCAAATGCAGGAGGTGGCACTGGTGGCAAGGAACGGCGGTGAGCGGTGGCAGGGTCGGCGCAGATCCCGCAGAGAAGAAGCAGAGGAGTAAGAAAAGGGGAATGAATCCAGGGACTGGTTTGCAAAATAGAAAAATCCTAGGGGCTTATCGGTAAACCATAATTTTCCATAAATCTAGGGCTCAAATGAGAAAATGGTAAAAACAAAAGTTGCAGTACTTTTCAAAATCTACAACTTTTCTTTGAGGTTCAAATTCAAAAACTCAAAGTATCATGTGTTATTTTGAACCTTGGACTAAATTCAAAACTATAAAGTTTTCTTATCATCATGAGTGTAAAATTCATAAAGTTCAGGACCTATTTGCAGGTTTTTATGTAATGTCATGATGACTTACATTATTACACTTTAACCCCTAGTAACTTTAAAAGTTACTTTTGTAATTCAAATACTTACATAAAGGAACTCACACTTTTGAATAATTACACCTAGGTCCTTACAAACTTCACTCAATTTCACACCAATCAACACATACATTTCAGATGAAACTTTTGGGTAAATTCACATTTCTTTTTACAGGGGGTAAAGAAAGAAAAATTGTGTTTGCAAAACAGCCCTTCACCTACTTTGAAGTTACCTCCTACCCAAATACATTTTGCAAAAACAACCCTAGTTTTTCCATAATTACAAAAATACCCTTTTTACTTGCATTTAAGTTTTGAAAATCTTCACATAAACAAACACAAGCTTTACACTAGCAAGCACATATTTCACACTAACAAATAATGTGTCTAGCTTACAAGTACTCAAACTATCACAGGAGTGTACCGGATACCTTTAGGTGATTGGCTTTGACTCTCTGGCATGTATCACACTCGGATACATACTTAGCAATTTTTCTTTTCATTCTGGTCCACCAAAAGTTCTGCCTAAGGTCTTGGTACATTTTTGTACTACCAGGGTGAATAGAAAACTTGGACAAATGTGCTTCATCAAGGATTTGCTTACGAAGCTGATGATTTTTAGGTACAACAATACGATTGTTGAACCATAGAACTCCTTGATGATCTGTGTGGAAACACCTATATTTTGCTTCTCCTTGAGATAGTTTCTGTTTGATAATTTTGATACCTTCATCATGCATTTGCGATATGATGATTCTATTTTGAAGAGTAGGTTCAACAGATAGGAGATTCAGGCTACCTTGAGGAATGATCTCTAGATTGAGTTTCCTCAATTGATAATAGAGAGATTCACTAAAGATTTCTATGGATAAGCAATGACAATGTGCTTTGCGGCTTAGTGCATCTGCAACCACATTAGCCTTGCCGGGACGGTAGTGCACCTCAAGATCGTAGTCCTTGATTAGTTCTAACCAACGCCTTTGCCTCATATTTAGGTTAGCTTGAGTAAAGATATACTTGAGGCTCTTACGGTCAGTGTAAATATTACACTTGGTGCCCATAAGATGATGTCTCCAAATCTTGAGAGCGTGAATAATAGCTGCTAACTCAAGATCATGGGTTGCATAGTTTTTTTCATGATTCCGAAGTGCTCTGGAAGCATAAGCAATAACCCGTTTGTCTTGCATAAGCACACAACCAAGTCTGGTTCCGGAAGCATCACAATAGACATCGAAAGGCTTGGTACTATCTGGCTGAGCTAACACTGGAGCAGTGGTTAGAAGTTTTCTCAGTGTGTGAAATGCTTCTTCACACTTATCATCCCAATGGAATTTAATCTCTTTCTTGAGTAGCTCAGTCATGGGTTTGGCTATTTTGTCTGGAATGAATCGGCGATAATATCCTGCCAATCCAAGGAAACTACGGATTTGATGGACCGAAGTTGGAGGCTTCCAATCCATAACTTCTTGAACTTTAGTGGGATCAACTTATATGCCTTCACTGGAGATAGTATGTCCCAGAAATTTCACACTATCAAGCCAGAACTCACATTTAGAGAATTTGGCATAAAGGCGGTGATCATGTAGTCGTTGAAGAATGACACATATATGATTAGCATGATCTTCTTCAGTCTTAGAGTATATTAGAATATCATCGATGAAAACCACGATGAATTTATCAAGCTCCGGCATAAATACTGAATTCATAAGATACATAAAGTATGCCGGTGCATTAGTGAGTCCGAAAGACATAACCAGATATTCATAAAGTCCATATCTGGTCGAGAAAGCTGTTTTTGGAATATCGCTAGGCTTGATTTGATTTGATGGTAACTAGAGCGTAGATCAATCTTAGAGAAGACTTTGGCTCCAGCTAGTTGGTTGAACAAAATGTCAATGCGGGGAAGAGGATATTTATTCTTGATAGTGACTGCATTGAGTGGACGATAGTCGACACATAGCCTTAAGCTATTGTCCTTTTTCTTTACAAAAAGAGTGGGGCATCCCTAAGGTGAAGCACTTGGGCGTATGAAACCCTTGTCTAGAAGATCTTGAAGTTGGATTTTTAGCTCGGCCACTTCATTGGGCAGCATTCGATATGGTCTCTTGGAAATAGGAGCTGTGCCAGGTTGGAGCTCAATAATGAACTCGATATCCCGATCTGGTGGCATTCTAGGCAAATCATCTGGAAAGACATCGGGATACTCACAGACTTTTGTTATGTCTTCTAATTTGATGTCTCTGGTTGCATAAACGCAAGAGTGAAAATACTCTTGTTGGGGTAGATAGAGGGTAGTGGCTCCATCATATGGTGAATCAATCTCAAGAACTCGGGAGGCGATATCTAACAACACCTTATGTTTTGTTATCCAATCCATCCCAAGTATAATATCCATATCTTCTAAAGGGAGTAAAACCAAATCAGTTTTTATTTCCTTATTACCCAACTGTATTGGTACACATCTAATCAGTTGACTGGAACCAATCTTCCCTCCAGGGGTTGAGATCATGTACGATCCCTTGGCTTGACAAGAATTAAGTCCCACTCGAGCAACAAATTTATCACTAATGAAGCTATCAGTTGCACCGGAATCAAACAAGATAATAACAGTTTCATAGTTGATAGAAAATGTACCCGTCATTATGGGGGCTCCTTCTGGAAGTTCTGCAAGGGTGGTGAAGTTAGCTCGCCCTTGCCGGACTTGCATTACTCGCTTCTTTCCCTTGCCCTGGTTGTTCATATTAGAATTTTGCCCTTGAAGAAGCTTCTTGGGCCGAGGACAATCCTTAATAAAGTGATCCGCACTCCCACAATTGAAACAACAATAAGTGTTGCTTCTTTGCTGGAATTGTTGAATGTTTGGCCTTGTGCCAAACTGTTGCGGCTGTTACGGAGGCACTGGAGGTCTATACCCTCCTTGCTGTTGGGGCGGGTGGAAAACTGTGACATCCAGGTAATAAGATACATGAAAATTTAACCTTGGATGTAATAGACATAGATGTTAAGGGTGTATTTGAAAATTTTCATGCACCATAGTTTCTAAGTGTAAAGTGTGTGCTTTGATATGGTTATATAAGCCCTTAAGTAAGGGTAAGGGCCTATGTGTAAAAAAAGTACAGGAGATAGGGTCCTTTGTGTAAAAAGTTGAGAAGTAAAAGTAACTTTTATGTTTACTTAAGGACTTATTTGTAAAAATTACTTATCATCCTAACATATCCTGAGTATTTGCAAACATATCAAAGTTCAGTCAAAATCCCGTTCGGTAAGGACGGGAGTAAATTTAAATTTTACCTTTGTTTAAATTTAACATGTAATGCTGCAAGTTTTGGGTTTTTAAGCTTGAGCCCTAAAACAATGTTGTAGGGCCTGAATAATTCTACAACTTTCGTTTTGGGCATCCTCTCATTAAGTCTTTGTATCGTTGGGAAAAATTAGTTTACTGTAGAGCCCCTGTGTTTCTTCAGTTTTACAAACAGGTCCCTGGGAAAATCTCCCTTTTCTTCCTCCTCCGGCGCCGCTCTGCTCTCTGCTCTGCAGCTTATCGCAGGCAGCTGTGCTACTTCCCCCTCGTCCAAACTTGCATTGTGACCTTATCCTCACCCTGCGCACGGCACCAGGTCTTCTGCCGTTGCAGTGCTGCTGCAGTGCCGCCGCCGCCACTCGCCCCACGCCACCTCCCTCCAGTGCGCCTCCTGTCCATCGCTGCCGCGGCCCTCTCCTCCCCGAGCTGCTTCGCCCCGGAGGACCACCTCCACTAGAAATCCCCCACCTCCTGACGCCCTCAATTCCTCCCCTCGTTCTGTTCACTGCCGCTCCCCTTGCGCCAGACTGCCATCTCCTTCCTGCTGTGCGCCGCCCCTCTGATTCAGGCCGCTCCAACCCTCGCCTCCGGGTCCCTGCACCGCCCCTTCCCTTCCCCAGGACAGAACCGCACCGCCGCCTTGCCCTCCCCGGCCGGAGCAGTCTGCTCCACTGACCTCCGCCTCCCCACCGCCGAGAACCTTCTTTTGGCCCTCCTGCTCACCTTTTGACCCTCAAAATGGGCTCCTAGTGTGCTGCTCGACCCCCCCCCCCCCCGGCGACCATCTGGTGAGGTGCCTCCCTGAGCTCTTCCCCCTGTACAAGATTTCCATCTACCCCCATGGAATCGACCCCAAGCGCCTCCTCTATTTTGTTTGCAGGTGAGGGACCTCGTGCAGCAATTAAGGCAAGCACAGGGGGTTTTCTGCGAAGTCTAGACCCATAGGAACAATAGAGTTTGAGGACCTCTGTGTAAGGGTAATCGTTATTTCATGTGATATGCTTGTGCTATCTTGTAAAATGCATAACAAATCGTAGGAAATTCCAAAATTGACAAACCTTGTTTTGTTGGAAACTAGATTTCAAATCCTACAGCTTTTGTTAATAAAGATTGCTGTGAAATCAAATAGTTTTGGATCTATTTTAAATTCAAAGTAAAATGGTAAAGGGTGCATAACTTTCACATAATTGCTTTTTTGCTTGTAATTGTTGGTATGTAGCTTCCATAGGTTATGTGTGAACTTGTGTAAAAATTTCAAACCCAACACTATTTTGTAGTTTAAGTTCTTTTGAATTTGGGCAATTCAAATTTGAAATACTATGAAATTAATTCAGCTTCTTCCTTAGGCTTAATTGCTTAGATCTTTTTGTCATGATCTAATATGTTGATAATTAGTCTATAGTTAAATTTTCAAAACTTTATAATTCTATTTGTCTAGAATTTGAATTTAAACTTAATAGTTGTATTCAAATCCAAATGTTTAAGCTCCTGTTCCAATAACTCCAATACGATAATCATGACTTAATTATGAGTGCTAACTCAAGACTAAACCCCTTCTGTCTTGTGAGTTCACATATGATAACTGCTTGGATTGCAACTTTATCGTGAATTAAGATAGTTCATATGCACATTTTGAATGTAATATTGCATTGCATGTAGATACGATTATTTCAGCAACGGTAACTATGAGATCTCCCCAGAGTCTACGGCGGATGTTTCTGAAGACCAAGTGAACATCACCAAGAGATTATCTGAAGCCCCGAACTAAAGATCGGAAGATAATAATACTAACATCTCTGACTCCAGCCCCACCAGTAAAGGCAAGCCCCGGACATAACCCACTATTTTATTACACCGCTATCTATATCTATTTATGTATTCTATGCATTAAGTTCTTAGGAATTGCTTGAAACCCTAGTTGCATTCTCCTAAGAACCAATGTGATGGATACTAGCACTTGAGTCCGACTAGCTGCTATGCTAATAGGGCCGGTAAAAGTCGGGTGATTTCCTGTCACTCGCGCGATATAGGAATTGTAATGTTTACATTCCTGTTATCACTATAAGGATGCCGGACGGGAGTTTTGTGCGGTATCATGGTTGAGGTGATACCCCGTCTGTGTTGTTGAATTTTGATAAGGTCGCGGTGTGTGCCGATCGGGGTTAAGCATTTGAAAGTACTAGCCACATGCCGCGAAATATGGTAAGCAGCAAGCCTAGTAGCCAATCGGCCCGAGGAGTGGACATACCTCCCACCACTCGTCTTTCTTCTTCTGGTTACTTATGTTCGATTGGGGAAATACGTGTTGCAAGGGCAACCAGGAATACGGGTTTTGTAGTCGCGCTACAGACGTATGTCCTGCACTTTGGGAGTGCGTATGTTCCTGCAGTCGCTTGTGGTGGACCTGTCCACGAGTCGGAATGAAAGGCAAACGGTTGCTTCGGAACGATCCTTTGGTGTTCCAAGCGTGTGTGTTAGGTTTACCTTGCAAGGTTAAATTCGATTCAGAATCGTCCGCCTCTCACGATGATTGAGACTACTTAATTCCTTTATCACACAGAGTAACAAGAGCAACTAAATGATGAGTAATACTGATGGTTGAGATAAAGAGCTCTACCTTGCTTGCTTAGTTATAAGTGCTTATCTAGAATGGATAATCACATAGAACTTGAAAGCTAAAAGTTGAGGATAAGGATCTACTCTTAGTTGCTTTTCAGCTGAAACTAAACCTAGAACTATTATAAGCCTTCATAAGTCTAGTTATGGGCTAAAGTATACCCAATCCCGGGTAAGCCTTGCTGAGTATTAGTATACTCAGCCTTGCTAGTTATATGTTTTGCAGGTAATGTCTTGAAGACCCTACTCTTCCCTTGCCTTGGCCCTGTGCTCTTACAGAAGGTTGGTCCGTGGAATGGAATCCGTCCCCGGCCAGCACTGGTGATATCGAATGATGTCATGCCCGGGCTTAGCATGACATCCGTCTTAACGACGTGTTGTAATCATCGCGTATGTTTTTCCGCTGCTAAAAACCATAGTTTTAACAGTTTGTAATCTTTTCTCTGAACTTGAAACTTCGTACCTCTTTTGGAAACCCTTGTAATGAAATTTTCTCTGTGATGTAAAATGTGATGGTGATTGTATCTCTGGACTCACCTTCGTGTGAGGTAACCTTATTTGATCCTGTGTATCGGTGGTTTATCGGGACGTTACCCGACAGGCTAAGGGATTATACCGTTTGAAGCACGTTGGAGCCCTCGAGAGTGGACTCGCGTACTTGAGCCGGTATAATTCAGTTTAGTTCTGCCACAGCTGGTATCAGAGCTATAAGGTTACCCTGGAGATATATTTTACCTTAAAAATGCTTTCAGTATAAAAGTTTGACCACCAAAATGTTTGGCAAAACTACGTTGGTTTCGTTTAGAATCGTGCTTAGTATGTAAAGCCCTAGGGTAATGTTTATGAGGGAAATAGAGGTGGCTATATATATAACCCTAACTACCAGCATTACTTTTCTATCAAAACTTAAATTCATGCACAACTCCAACTTTACATTCTGTAACGACACCTTCGATCGTGAGGTAAGAAGGTAAGGATCCTCAGCCAACTGAGGGAGCTTGGCCTTCCCGTCGGTGATGCGAACCGAACGCTGTTTCTCAAGCAGTGGCCTACTTGAGATGCTGCCAATGTACCAACTTCGGTTGACTACATTGGGAGTATATGGTTCGGCGCAGGGTATGGCGATCGCTGTTCATACCCCCGCATTTTGCGGTACCCCCGTGAATACGTTGTTTCGGCGACGTATGCTAACGTTGTCTGTACGGCGGTAATTGTACAGATGTTGTTTCTATAGTGAACAGTAATGAATGGGAACGCTTTCATGACATGCTGGCATGAAAGGTTCATTGAATATATATTGTGGTTTTCTGCAGGTACACTAACCACGAATACGAAACTAGGACGGATAGGGTTTATCGACTAGTTAATAGTGAGAGACGTGTATTATGCCACCGAAACTAATCACGTAAGTCTGAAGATATTCAGCAGTTGTTTTTGGTTTGTGAGGACGAGTAGAACGTGCATGCATAACTCATCATTAAATGCATCATACAATGTGTGTTTTGGTTCTTCTAAGGATGTGTGGTAGGATGTTGATCTTTGATGGGGTTAACGGGTTTCTTGTGATAGTATTGGTCAAGTATCTTAAGTATCTTTCTGCTTTCCAACCCTTACTATATCAGAATCCGTTGTCTCGTCCTATTTACCCTGTAAGTCTTCAACAGGGTAAATAAATTTTATCATCCAAACTCTTGTTTCAGATGGTTGGAGTCACACGTGGAACCCCGGAAGGTTTCCGGACAGAACCGATCAGCAGTTCCCAACCACTATCACCACCACTTCCGAATCTAGCCGACGTTCTGGCTCGGCAAACTGAACTTCTTAATCTATTGGTACAAGCACAACAAAATCAACAACACCAGCAATCACGAGGTCGTGGTGAACCTCAAGTGGCAACCTATCAAGATTTCCTCAGAACCCAGCCCCCGCTATTCAGCGAAGTGGAGGAGCCCTTGGATGCCGATGCTTGGCTCCGCACCATTGAATCTAAGTTTGTTCTTCTTACGATTCCATGTGCGGACTCTAACAAGGCTTATTTTGCTGCCCAACAATTACGTGGAGCTGCCCGTATCTGGTGGGATAGTTATTGTGCTATGCAAACGGATGGCCATGCTATCTCCTGGGAAGAATTCCGAAATGCCTTCAGGGCACATCATATACCTGAAGGGCTGGTGGAACGGAAACTGAATGAGTTCTTGGCACTTACTCAAGGCACCCGCACCGTACTGCAGTATGCACAGGCTTTTAATCATCTGTGTCAGTATGCGGGCTACCATGCTGATAATGATGCCAAGAAGCAAGATCGTTTTCGTCGAGGTTTGAATACTAAGCTCAAAGAACATCTGAATCTTGTCAAGGCGAATACTTTCAGTGAGCTGGTCAACATGGCACTAACTCAAGAGGATTGTATTATGGCACACCGTGCCGAAAAGAAGCGAAGGATCTCCGCTGGACCTACAAGCACTCAACCCCTGCAGTATCAGTTGATTCCGAATGTAGCGCCTAGAGCGCCACAGCAAAATACCCTGATCGGCAAACTGGTTTTCAGGCCGCCTCAACAACAAGGAAAGTATCAATCTCCTGTACCTCTACAACAACCACAACAAATTGGCCCACGGCCAACTGTTCAACAAGTCCAACAGAGAAGCAGCACCAATCATGGTATCAATTGCGAAAGTGCGGATCACTTCATGAGAGATTGTCCGCAGCCCAAGAAGCCTAATCAAGGGCAGAGTTCTAGTCAAAATGACCAGAACAAGGGTAAGAGGCCGATGATGCAAGTCCGACAAGGACAAATCAACTTCACTACCCTCGCAGAACTTCCAGATGGAGCTCCTATCATGTCGGGTACATTCTCGGTACACCACAAACCAGTTGTTACATTATTTGATTCAGGAGCAACCCATAGCTTCATTAGTAACAATTGCAGTACCCGAATAGGACTTGATCTTTGCCCTACCAAGGGGTCATATGTGATCTCTACCCCTGGAGGAAAAATTACATCTGGCCAAAAGGTCAAAAAAGTGCCAATTCAATTGGGTAGCAATGAAATCAGAACTGATTTGATTCTATTAAACCTAGAGGGTATTGATGTTATACTCGGGACAAATTGGATGACAGAACATGGAGTACTGTTAGACATCTCATCCCGAGTTATTGAGATGAACTCACCACATCAAGAAGCTATTATCTTCTATCTGCCTCAGCAAGAGTATTTGCACTCTTGCACTTATGCCATCACAGACGTCAGAGTAAAAGATATCCCAGTAGTCTGTGAATATCCCGATGTCTTTCCGGACGACTTGCCTGGAATGCCACCAGACCGAGGCATCGAGTTTATTATTGAACTTCAACCTGGTACCGCTCCTATTTCGAAGAGGCCGTATCGCATGCCTCCAAATGAATTGGCTGAATTGAAAATCCAACTCCAAGATCTTCTTGATAAAGGTTTTATACGCCCAAGTGCGTCACCTTGGGGTTGTCCCGCTCTCTTCGTCAAAAAGAAGGACAATAGCCTAAGGCTATGTGTTGATTATCGTCCACTCAATGCGGTTACTATCAAAAATAAGTACCCTCTTCCCCGCATTGATATTTTGTTCGATCAGTTAGCTGGAGCTAAGGTCTTTTCCAAGATTGACTTACGCTCTGGTTATCATCAGATCAAGATTAAGCCTTGTGACATTCCAAAAATGGCATTCTCAACCAGATATGGACTTTATGAATATCTGGTTATGTCATTTGGGCTTACCAATGCACCGGCATATTTCATGTATCTTATGAATTCAGTCTTTATGCCGGAGCTTGACAAATTCGTCATGGTCTTCATCGATGACATTCTAATATATTCCAAGACTAAAGAAGATCATGCTAATCATTTACGTGTCGTGCTTCAACGACTACGTGATCATCGTCTTTATGCCAAATTCTCAAAATGTGAATTTTGGCTAGATAGTGTGAAATTTTTGGGACACACTATCTCTAGTGAAGGCATATCGGTTGATCCAACTAAAGTCCAGGAGGTTATGGACTGGAAACCTCCAACTTCAGTCCATCAAATCCGAAGTTTCCTTGGCTTGGCAGGATATTATCGCCGATTCATTCCAGACTTCTCCAAGATAGCCAAACCTATGACTGAGCTACTTAAGAAAGAAGTTAAGTTCTGCTGGGATGATAAATGTGATGAAGCATTCCACACTTTGAGAAGATTTCTGACAACTGCCCCAGTACTAGCTCAGCCGGATAATACTCAGCCTTTTGATGTCTATTGCGATGCCTCTGGAACTGGCCTTGGTTGTGTTCTTATGCAAAACAACCGGGTCATCGCTTATGCATCCCGAGCACTTCGGAGTCATGAGCAAAATTATCCAACTCATGATCTTGAATTGGCAGCAGTTATTCATGCTCTCAAGATCTGGAGACATCATCTTATGGGTACTAAGTGTAACATCTACACTGACCATAAGAGCCTCAAGTATATCTTCACTCAAGTTGACTTGAATATGAGGCAAAGGCGTTGGTTAGAACTGATTAAAGACTACGATCTTGAGGTACATTACCATCCTGGCAAGGCCAATGCAGTTGCGGATGCCCTTAGCCGCAAGGCATGTTGTCACTGTTTATCCATAGCAACCATCAGTGACACTCTCTGCAATCAGATGAGAAAACTTAATCTAGAGATCATTCCTCAAGGTAGTCTAAATCTGCTATCGATCGAGTCTACTCTTCAAGATAAAATCATCATGTCGCAACTACATGATGAGGGTATCAACATTATCAAGCTAAAGCTATCACAGGGAGAAGCTAAATATAAGTGTTTTCACACTGATCATCAAGGAGTCCTATGGTTCAACAATCGTATTGTTGTACCTAGAGACCATCTACTTCGCAAGCAAATCCTTGATGAAGCACATTTATCTAAATTCTCTATTCATCCTGGTAGTACAAAATGTATCAAGATCTTCGACAGAATTTTTGGTGGACCAGAATGAAAAGAGAAATTGCCAAGTATGTATCCGAGTGTGATACGTGCTAGAGAGTCAAAGCCACTCATCTCAAGGCATCATGTACACTTCAGCCACTACCCATTCCGTCATGGAAATGGGAAGACATCAGTATGGATTTCATAGTTGGTCTTCCCAATACATCTCAAAAGCATGACTCCATATGGGTAATCATTGATAGACTTACCAAAACAGCTCATTTTCTTCCCGTGCATACCACTTACTTAGCTAAGAAGTATGCCGAAGTCTATCTGGATCAAATTGTTCAGTTGCATGGTGTCCCTAAAAACCATTATTTCTGATCGAGGGCCCCAATTCATTGCACGCTTCTGGGAATAGTTGCAATCTGCTCTTGGAACTAAACTGATTCGAAGCTCTGCATATCATCCCCAAACTGATGGACAGACTGAGCAAGTCAACCAAATACTGGAGGACATGCTCCGAGCTTGTGTTATACATTATGGTACAAGCTGGGACAAATGTCTTGCCTTGGCCGAATTTGCTTACAACAACAGCTATCAATCTAGTCTTCAGATGGCTCCATTTGAAGCATTATACGGTCGCAGATGTCGAACTCCTTTGAATTGGTCTCAGACCGGTGAACGCAAAATCTTCGGACCCGATCTGGTTGTAGAAGCCGAAGATAAGGTCAAGGTTATTCAAGCCAATCTCAAAACAGCTCAGTCTAGACAGAAAAGCTATGCAGATAAAAGAAGGAAACCTTTGCAGTTCCAAGTAGGAGATTTTGTCTATCTCCGAGTATCTCCTACCAAGGGTGTTCAGCGTTTTGGCATAAAAGGAAAATTAGCACCACGGTATGTTGGACCCTATGAGATCCTTAAGGTCTGTGGCCCCGTGGCTTACAAAATTCGCCTTCCATCTCAATTGGCTGCCATTCACAATGTCTTTCATATCTCTCAACTCAAGAAATGTATCAAAGTACCTACGGAGACCGTTGAAACCAGCGCCATTGAGATTGAACCCGATCTATCTTACACCGAGCAACCTATTCAAATCTTGGATACCAAGGAAAGAGTCACCAGAAGGAAGACGGTTAAGATGTACAAGATTTTATGGGATCACCACACTGAAGAAGAAGCCACTTGGGAAACGGAATCCTATCTTCAACAAAATTTCCCAAACTTCCTTCAAGCCAATTCCCAAATCTGATCGTTCAATCATCTTCTGCTTCCGAATCTCGGGACGAGATTCTTTTTAGGGGGAAGGCTGTGTCATCCAGGTAATAAGATACATGAAAATTTAACCTTGGATGTAATAGACATAGATGTTAAGGGTGTATTTGAAAATTTTCATGCACCATAGGTTTCTAAGTGTAAAGTGTGTGCTTTGATATGGTTATATAAGCCCTTAAGTAAGGGTAAGGGCCTATGTGTAAAAAAAGTACAGGAGATAGGGTCCTTTGTGTAAAAAGTTGAGAAGTAAAAGTAACTTTTATGTTTACTTAAGGACTTATTTGTAAAAATTACTTATCATCCTAACCTATCCTGAGTATTTGCAAACATATCAAAGTTCAGTCAAAATCCCGTTCGGTAAGGACGGGAGTAAATTTAAATTTTACCTTTGTTTAAATTTAACATGTAATGCTGCAAGTTTTGGGTTTTTAAGCTTGAGCCCTAAAACAATGTTGTAGGGCCTGAATAATTCTACAACTTTCGTTTTGGGCATCCTCTCATTAAGTCTTTGTATCGTTGGGAAAAATTAGTTTACCGTAGAGCCCCTGTGTTTCTTCAGTTTTACAAACAGGTCCCTGGGAAAATCTCCCTTTTCTTCCTCCTCCGGCGCCGCTCTGCTCTCTGTTCTGCAGCTTATCGCTGACTACTTTGCCGCCTCCTGCTGTGCTGCAAGTTCCCGTGCGCCATAATTTCCCTCCGCAGGCAGCTGTGCTACTTCCCCCTCGTCCAAACTTGCACTGTGACCTTATCCTCACCCTGCGCACGGCACCAGGTCTTTTGCCGTTGCAGTGCTGCTGCAGTGCCGCCGCCGCCACTCGCCCCATGCCACCTCCCTCCAGTGCGCCTCCTGTCCATCACTGCCGCGGCCCTCTCCTCCCCGAGCTGCTTCGCCCCGGAGGACCGCCTCCACTAGAAATCCCCCACCTCCTGACGCCCTCAATTCCTCCCCTCGTTCTGTTCACTACCGCTCCCCTTGTGCCAGACTGCCATCTCCTCCCTGCTGTGCGCCGCCCCTCTGATTCAGGCCGCTCCAACCCTCGCCTCCGGGTCCCTGCACCGCCCCTGCCCTTCCCCAGGACAGAACCGCACCGCCGCCTTGCCCTCCCCGGCCGGAGCAGTCTGCTCCACTGAGCTCCGCCTCCCCACCGCCGAGAACCTTCTTTTGGCCCTCCTGCTCACCTTTTGACCCTCAAAATGGGCTCCTACTCGACCCCCCCCCCCGGTGACCATCTGGTGAGGTGCCTCCCTGAGCTCTTCCCCCTGTACAAGATTTCCATCTACCCCCATGGAATCGACCCCAAGCGCCTCCTCTGTTTTGTTTGCAGGTGAGGGACCTCGTGCAGCAATTAAGGCAAGCACAGGGGGTTTTCTGCGAAGTCTAGACCCATAGGAACAGTAGAGTTTGAGGACCTCTGTGTAAGGGTAATCGTTATTTCATGTGATATGCTTGTGCTATCTTGTAAAATGCATAACAAATCGTAGGAAATTCCAAAATTGACAAACCTTGTTTTGTTGGAAAGTAGATTTCAAATCCTACAGCTTTTGTTAATAAAGATTGCTGTGAAATCAAATAGTTTTGGATCTATTTTAAATTCAAAGTAAAATGGTAAAGGATGCATAACTTTCACATAATTGCTTTTTTGCTTGTAATTGTTGGTATGTAGCTTCCATAGGTTATGTGTGAACTTGTGTAAAAATTTCAAACCCAACACTATTTTGTAGTTTAAGTTCTTTTGAATTTGGGCAATTCAAATTTGAAATACTATGAAATTAATTCAGCTTCTTCCTTAGGCTTAATTGCTTAGATCTTTTTGTCATGATCTAATATGTTGATAATTAGTCTATAGTTAAATTTTCAAAACTTTATAATTCTATTTGTCTAGAATTTGAATTTAAACTTAATAGTTGTATTCAAATCCAAATGTTTAAGCTCCTGTTCCAATAACTCCAATACGATAATCACGACTTAATTATGAGTGCTAACTCAAGACTAAACCCCTTCTGTTTTGTGAGTTCACATATGATAACTGCTTGGATTGCAACTTTATCATGAATTAAGATAGTTCATATGCACACTTTGAATGTAATATCGCATTGCATGTAGATACGATTATTTCAGCAACGGTAACTACGAGATCTCCCCAGAGTCTACGGCGGATGTTTCTGAAGACCAAGTGAACGTCACCAAGAGATTATCTGAAGCCCCGAACTAAAGTTCGGAAGATAATAATACTAACATCTCTGACTCCAGCCCCACCAGTAAAGGCAAGCCTCGGACATAACCCACTATTTTATTACACCGCAATCTATATCTATTTATGTATTCTATGCATTAAGTTCTTAGGAATTGCTTGAAACCCTAGTTGCATTCTCCTAGGAACCAATGTGATGGATACTAGCACTTGAGTCTGACTAGCTGCTATGCTAATAGGGCCGGTAAAAGTCGGGTGATTTCCTGTCACTCGCGCGATATAGGAATTGTAATGTTTACATTCCTGTTATCACTATAAGGATGCCGGACGGGAGTTTTGTGCGGTATCATGGTTGAGGTGATACCCCGTCTGTGTTGTTGAATTTTGATAAGGTCGCGGTGTGTGCCGATCGGGGTTAAGCATTTGAAAGTACTAGCCACATGCCGCGAAATATGGTAAGCGGCAAGCCTAGTAGCCAATCGGCCCGAGGAGTGGACATACCTCCCACCACTTGTCTTGCTTCTTCTGGTTACTTATGTTCGATTGGGGAAATACGTGTTGCAAGGGCAACCAGGAATACGGGTTTTGTAGTCGCGCTACAGACGTATGTCCTGCACTTTGGGAGTGCGTATGTTCCTGCAGTCGCTTGTGGTGGACCTGTCCACGAGTCGGAATGAAAGGCAAACGGTTGCTTCGGAACGATCCTTTGGTGTTCCAAGCGTGTGTGTTAGGTTTACCTTGCAAGGTTAAATTCGATTCAGAATCGTCCGCCTCTCACGATGATTGAGACTACTTAATCCCTTTATCACACAGAGTAACAAGAGCAACTAAATGATGAGTAATACTGATGGTTGAGATAAAGAGCTCTACCTTGCTTGCTTAGTTATAAGTGCTTATCTAGAATGGATAATCACATAGAACTTGAAAGCTAAAAGTTGAGGATAAGGATCTACTATTAATAGTTGCTTTTCAGCTGAAACTAAACCTAGAACTATTATAAGCCTTCATAAGTCTAGTTATGGGCTAAAGTATACCCAATCCCGGGTAAGCCTTGCTGAGTATTAGTATACTCAGCCTTGCTAGTTATATGTTTTGCAGGTAATGTCTTGAAGACCCTACTCTTCCCTTGCCTTGGCCCTGTGCTCTTACAGAAGGTTGGTCCGTGGAATGGAATCCGTCCCCGGCCAGCACTGGTGATATCGAAAGATGTCATGCCCGGGCTTAGCATGACATCCATCTTAACGACGTGTTGTAATCATCGCGTATGTTTTTCCGCTGCTAAAAACCATAGTTTTAACAGTTTGTAATCTTTTCTCTGAATTTGAAACTTCGTACCTCTTTTGGAAACCCTTGTAATGAAATTTTCTCTGTGATGTAAAATGTGATGGTGATTGTATCTCTAGACTCACCTTCGTGTGAGGTAACCTTATTTGATCCTGTGTATCGGTGGTTTATCGGGACGTTACCCGACAGGCCAAGGGATTATACCGTTTGAAGCACGTTGGAGCCCTCGAGAGTGGACTCGCGTACTTGAGCCGGTATAATTCAGTTTGGCTCTGCCACAAAAACCAGTCTGCTAGGTGGGGCATTCCGTTGCGGTGCTCTGATCTGTGCGTTGGGAACCACACGATACCTCGGTGACTGAGCACTCGAGGGTCCAGTGGGGGTATTCCGTTTCTTCTCGGCACGATGTGCCGTGATGCAATCCTCCTGAGTTAGAGCCATATTAACCAGTTCACTGAAGGTATTAGCCTTCATAAGGTTCAGGCATTCCTTGAGTTTGGTACTGAGGCCTCGACGGAAACGATCCTGTTTCTTGGCATCACTGTCGGCGTGATAGCCTGCATATTGGCACAGATGATTAAAAGTCTGTGCATACTGCAGTACCATACGGGTGCCTTGGGTGAGTGCCAAGAATTCATTCAACTTCCGCTCCATCAGTCCTTCAGGTATATGGTGTGCCCTGAAGGCATTCCAAATTCCTCCCAGGAGATAACATGACCATCAGGTTGCATGGCACAATAGTTATCCCACCAAATACGGGCGGCACCACGAAGTTGCTGGGCGATGAAGTGAGCTTTTCTCGAGTCCGCACATGGTATAATGAGAAGGGCGAACTTCGATTCCATGGTATGAAGCCAGGCATCGGCATCCAAAGGTTCTTCAGCTTTACTGAAAAATGGGGGCTGAGTACTAAGTAAATCCTGATAGCTTGCCACTTGGGGGTTGAGGTCATCATGACCTCCTCGTGATTGCTGACGATGTTGGTTCTGTTGTGCCTGCACTAGCAGATTGAGAAGTTCGGTCTATCGTGCCATAACCTCTTCTAGATTTGGAGGTGGTGGTGGCGGTTGTTGGGAACCGCTAGCCTGGTCTGGCCTGAAACCTTTAGGAGTTCCACGCGTAGCTCCAACCATCTGAAAAACATGGAAGATGTCCATCACATCAGATTATCCTTGCTTCTATTTTCAGAATATATCGCATAGAGAGAAAACATATGAAGATAGCACAACAGACTGACAAATCGATAGATAGCTGAACAGAAACTCAAATTTATAGATCATAACTGGTGGTCTGTATATTACAACTTGGTAATCTACCCATTACCATTCAACCATACCTACTCTTGCCACATATAGCACAACAAGTGGCCCTTAGGTCAAGCTAGTTTACACACTTCCTATGTCACACTATGGTACACTAAACACATCTAAGATATCGACGACAAAGATGAACTAGAAGTCGTCGAGGTTGCCCACAGAAGATTGGCTGCCAGATGAAGAATGATTGAGCTGAGGATTGGGTTCTGGATCTCCATGTTTGGAATCTATCTCCGACACGCCTTCTATTTCCTCAGGTTCTTCTGAATCTTCTTCTTCTTCTTCTAGCTCATTTGGTATAAGAGGAGGTATTTGCTGCTCTTGTAGCATCTCAATATGTCCAAGGGCATCACCTAGTTCTTGGTTCAAGTCATGGACTTGTTCCTGCAAAAAGTCTATTACGGTGTTGCGCTGGAGAATTTGAGCATCACCCTCCAAGATTTGCACCTCCAAATGTCCAATAGTAGTATCCCTTCCAGCAATCCCTTAACCAAGCGAATGAATCTGGTCATCTTCCAGGGTAAGATCCCTATTAAAATCCTAGGCCAGATTCACCATTTTGTCCGTACTCTTTTGCATAAGTGACTGGAAGCGATACTGAGCATTCATATACCTGATTACTGCCTTGAGAGTCTCTTCGGCGAAATTTTCAACCAAATGTCCGAAATAGTTTGTTCTATAGTTCCACTCAACATCATGTGCGAAAACTACCGGAAACAGTCCAATGGAATAGGCTGCAACTTCCTCCGGATGCTGTTCACAAAAGGTAGTAATAGCCTTAAGGGCTGCTGCTTCAAAGGTGTCCACAAGATGATATCTGACAACCTCTATCTCAAGAGATTGCCACCCAAGGATAGGATGTTGGGGAACAGTAACAGTGGCACGGCATCGAGGGATTCCGACCTCAACATACTCACGACCCTTATACTGGGGTGGGTACCGATACTGAAATATACGAAGTGTATCCCACAAGATTTTCGGAACCCTTCCAAATGTAAACAAGCGGTGTGAGCATATCCCTCAGCATCCCAATAAATCCTCTGAACATCTGCCATCTGAATCAAAAGGATTCAAATGTTAGATAGGATGTAAATTTCCTGAAGTTTGATAAAGGTTGTGGAAAGATGTGAGTCAAACTTATGGAAATGCTGGAATGCATAAAGATAGACATCCAACTGAGAACTCACAAGGTAAATGGAACAAGATATTTGATTCTGGTCACAGCAAGGATGGGAGATCAGATAGTTACGATAGATTTGGCAGATGAAGCAAAGATACCGAGATACTAAACCCTATGGCTATTTGGGTGACCATTTCTAGACTGCACTTATGGATAACCACACTCTAAATATCCTTATCAACATAAACACAAGTTTTAATTTACAATCAATTCAAAGATGCATGCACGCACTAACGTCCTCACAAACCAAAATAACTGCCAAATATCTTTGGACTTACGCGGTTAGTAGCGGTGGCATAATATATATACGTCTCTCCCTATAATATCTAGTCGACAATTCCTAACCGTTCAGAACCTATCGAATCATGGCTAGCGTACTGCAGAAAATCACAATATATATCATGAACCTTTCATGCCAGCATGTCATGAAAGCGTCCCCAATCATTACTGTTCACTATAGAAATAGCATCTGTACAATTACCGCCGTACAGACAACGTTAACATATGTTACCAAAATAACATATTCACGGGGATACCGCAAAATACGGGGGTATGAACAGCGATCGCCATACCCTGCGCCTAGCCATATACTCCCAATATAATCAACCTAAGTTGATATATTGGCAGCATCTCAAGTAGGCCACTGCTTGAGAAACAGCGTTCGGTTTGCATCACCGACAGGAAGGCTAACTCCCCAGTTAGCTGAGGATCCTTACCTTCTTACCGTACCATCAAAGGTGTCGTTGCAGAATGTAAATTTGGGTTGTACATAAATTTAAGTTTGGATGGAAAAGTAATGCTGGAAGTTAGAGTTATATATATATACTATAGCCACCTATAATTCCCTTAAGAAACATTACCCTAGGGCTTTACGTACTAGGCACAATCCTTGATGAAACCAACATAGTTTTGCCAAATACTTTGTTGGTCAAATTTTATACTAAAAGTATTTTTAAGGCAATCCATATCTCTGGGGTATACTTGTTAGCTCTGATACCAGCTGTGGCAGAACCAACCTGCATTACACCGGCTCAAGTGCGCTGATCCTTTCTCGGAAAGCATTAAAGACTCAACCGCACTTCAAACGGTGTAACCCTGTGGTCTGTCGGGTAAAGTCCCGATAAAACCACCTATCTCAGGATCAAAACATGATACCTCGCATGAAGGCGAGTCCAGAGATACAACTGCCAACCATTTTTACATCATGGGCATAATATTACATTAGTATTCAAACATCGTAGCAAGACCTAGCTAGTACGAATTTGTACAATACTGTTTAGGTTGAAGTATCTGCAGCGGAAAATAAAATGCGACACTACAGACGTTGCACAATGGATGTTTGAGCTAAACCCATGCTCAACATCACTCAGAGGGACCTGTGTTGCCCGGGGATGGATCCCACTCCACGAACTAACCATCAGGAAGAGTATAGGGCCATGGCACGGGCAGAGTAGAGTCCTCAGGGGGATTACCTGGAACAAAAGTCATAATGCAAGGCTGAGTATGCTAATACTCAGCAAGGCTTACCCGTTTCATGGTATACTTAGCCATGTAACTAGACTATGAAGGCTTTTAATAGTTCTGGGTATAGTTTTCAGCTGAAAAGCAACAAAGAGTAGATCCTTAATTTCAATTTTTAACTTTCAGGTTCTAGTTGATTATCCATTCTAGGTAAGCAACTATAACTATTCAAGCAGGTAGAATCCTTTAAACAAATATCATCTTTGACCATCATTAGGTTGCTCTTGTTACTCTATGTGGCAAAGGGATCAAGCAGTCTCAATCTACGCGAGAAACGGATGATTCTGAATCGAATTTCAAAACCTTGCAAGGCAAACCTAACTCACACGCTTGGAACATCCAACGATTGTTTCGAAGCAACCGTTTGCTTTTCATTCCGACTTGTGGATCAGTATGTGCATATGGTCCTACAGTTGCTTGTCGTGGCACTGATCCACAAGTCGGAATGAAAGGCAAACGGTCCTACAGTCGCTTGTGGTGGCACTTATCCACAAGTCGGAATGAAAGGCAAACGGTTGCTTCAGAACAATCGTTGGATGTTCCAAGCGTGTGAGTTAGGTTTGCCTTGCAAGGTTTTGAAATTCGATTCAAAATCATCCGTTTCTCGCGTAGATTGAGACTGCTTGATCCCTTTGCCACATAGAGTAATAAGAGCAACCTGATGATGGTCAAAGATGATATTTGTTTAAAGGATTATTCCATGCTTGAATAGTTATAGTTGCTTACCTAGAATAGATAATCAACTAGAACCTGAAAGTTAAAAGTTGAAATTAAGGATCTACTCTTTGTTGCTTTTCAGCTGAAAACTATACCTAGAACCATTAAAAGCCTTCATAGTCTAGTTACATGGCTAAGTATACCATGAAACGGGTAAGCCTTGCTGAGTATTAGCATACTCAGCCTTGCATTGTGACTTTTTGTTCCAGGTAATCCCCCTGAGGACTCTACTCTGCCCGTGCCATGGCCCTATGCTCTTCCCAATGGTTGGTCCGTGGAGTGGGATCCATCCCCGGCCAACACAGGCCCCTCCGAGTGATGTTGAGCATGGGCTGAGCTCAAACATCCATTGTGCGACATTTGTAGTGTCGCGTTTTGTTTTCTGTTGCAGATACTTCAACCTAAATAGTATTGTACAAATTCGTACTAGCTAGGTCTTGCTACGATGTTCGAATACTAATGTAATATTATGCCCATGATGTAAAAATGGTTGGCAGTTGTATCTCTGGACTCGCCTTCGTGCGAGGTACCTTGTTTTGATCCTGAGATAGGTGGTTTTATCGGGACTTTACCCGACAGACCACGTGGTTACACCATTTGAAGTGCGGTTGAGCCTTTAATGCTTTCCGAGAAAGGATCAGCGCACTTGAGCCGGTGTAATTCAGGTTGGTTCTGCCACAGAAAATTTGCTCCTCGATATGTTGGACCTTTTGAAATTCTCGAAGTCTGCGGACCCGTAGCTTATCGTCTCCAACTTCCTCCTCAACTAGTAGCCATTCATAATGTCTTCCATGTGTCTCAACTTAGGAAGTGTATCAAAACCCCTACCAAGATCATCGATTCACAAGCCATCGAAATTGAATCAGATCTATCTTATACTAAGCATCCAATCCGAATACTAGATACCAAGTAAAGAAGCACCAGAAGAGAGACCGTCAGGATGTTTAAAATTCAGTGGAACCATCACACCGAAGAAGAAGCAACTTGGGAAACTGAGTCATATCTTCAACACAATTTGTCGGTGTTTAACCGGCTGCCCACCGAGAGATATACCCAAGGTGGTAAGTTTTGGGTGAGGAGACGCTGAGATCAGGAACTCGAAGGTGCAAGGAACACAAAGCTTAGTCAGGTTCGGGCCGCAAGACGCGTAACACCCTACGTCCTGTATGGTGGTTTGTATTGCCTTTTGTGCAGAATGACCTAGCGATCATCTTTTGAGAGGGGTCCCTAACCTCCCTTATATATCCGAGAGGCCAGAGTTACAAAGATGCTAACCAACACCCGCTGAGGGATCATACCAGAACATATCTCGAGTAGATCCCCTCCGTGTTGGTTAGCTCTATCTCCTATTTAAACGGGATAAACAAGAGATAAACAAAATGAATAAGAGATAAGACAGACTTAATCTCTTAGACCTCTTTAAACTGTGTTATGTAGCCAGCCCGGTGGCCCTGGGTCTGACAAGCCCCCGAGCTCTTCGTAGCTGAGTACTGCAGGCTTATCGAGTACTTTTGAAGCCATCTTCGACTTTTTCTAAAGCTTTGTCTTGAAATCCTTCTTCGAGTACTGTCACACCCGATTTATAAGAACATAAATCGAGCAATCATATATGCGCCAGGATCAAGTCACGCATATATACAACAGATTATCAAGATATCACAACACATATCACGAATAAAAGCGTATAAATTATAAAATGAATATCTTTATTACAACTGAATCAAGAATCAGTTCAAGGAATGCGGAAGCGTAAAATGAATACATAAAGAACTAGGCACCACAGGGACGTCGACTGGGAGACAAACGCCTAGAAGTCGTCGAAGCCGCTGACGTAGTCCTCCACGTTGCCGGGCACTGAGCAGCAGTCGAAGATATCCGAAATAGAACAGAAGAGTAGAGAGGCAAGTGTGAGTACAAACTAGTACTCAACAAGTATAACACAAACTATGAGGCTCTAGGCTAGCTGACTCAACTGCATTAGCTTTTAGTCTTGGCAAATTTTATTAAAGCTAATTACTACAAGTAGATGAATTACCATAAACCCAATTGCATAATAAATTAATCAATATTAATTAAGAACTACCAAGAACCCACCAAACCACAACCACCCGGGGAATCTCCCTAATCAAAGGTTGATAACCCCACTAATCAAAAGGAGGATCTGGGCCGCTCATGACTGTGAGCACAGCTGATATATCAGTTTTACACTCTCGAGAGGTTGCACAACTTTACCCACAAGTCGTGAGCTACGCTAGTTGTTCATCACACTTCCTTAGGTGAGATGGCTAGCAAGCACACTACGAGACTGTTACAAAGGATCACATTGGTAAGGTGTAACCGCTAAGGATTCTGGATCAGCAACGATGGGGCCCACCTCCGGGGGTACAAGACACACAGCACAGACCAAGCCGGAGGAGCAGGGACCATTGAAGCTTACCACCCCTCTTGCCCACGCAGGTAAGTTACTCCCGAACCAACACGACCTAATTAGTAAGTCAAGACCGTCCCATTCCAGTCTTGTGGTTGCGCGGTTGTCCCAGGTTGTCGCTCTATGAACCGGTCCTTATGGAGAGTGGCCAACCAAGCACTAAGCACCGTGCTGGCCCCCTAAACCATGCTTCTATCAAAAACATATTTTTAAGGATGCACAAACCACTCAAGCACACAGCACAGAGGGTCGGCTCAAGAATTAAGTTGCATAAGATCATTAACAAATTAATTAAAAAGGACCAAGTGTGTTCTAGCGCAGCAACCTAGCACAACTAACCAAAATGCAACCCAAAGGATATATATAAAGGATATAAAGAGGCTAGGAAAGTCCTTATAGGCATACAGTATTAAAATGCAGAATGAAATTGTATTTAAAAGTGATAGGATGTTCATGTTATACTTGCCTTCCTCGTACTCTCCCGGCTGCTGCTCGAACTGCTCGGAAGACGGCTGCTCCTGGTACTGCTCCGGTGGCTCGACGTCTATTCACGATCGTAACAGCAATACATGGGCCACACATGCACACACATGCAAACAATAGCAAAATATAAGAAACAGTACATCAATACAATAGAACAGCACATAAAACTCGCCTAGAACTATTCTACGCGTTACAACGATCGCGTGGATATAAAGAACACCTAAAACGGAGCTAAAACGCGAAAACTATGCTTAAAACAAGATCCAGGGACCTATTTGCGAGAAAAATAGGAAAACCAGGGGCTTCTGGACAAAAACTGAAGACTTAAACGTAATTAAAGGATAGACACGGGGCTAGCGCGTGAAAACACTGGATATGGACTGCGGGTTCAAAAATACAGGAAGCTCAGGGGTCTAAACGAGAAGAAAAGGACCTAACCGTAATTATTTTTGAACTACGGGTGGACTGCGGGTTGATTCCAAGGAAACTCAGGGGCTCTTTAACAAAACTGCCACGGCTGAAGGGGTACGCGGCTTCTAATAAGGGCGGTTGGATCTAAATCGAACGGTTCGGACGCATTCCGGTTCGGACGGTCCGATCTGAACAGAGGGGTCCGGACGGTCCGATCTGGATCGGACTGGTCCGATCTGATGGGCTCGCGGGGACGGCGGTTATGCACGGCGGCTCGGGCAAAGGGCAACGCCGGCGAGCGGTGTTCTGGCGCTACGGTTAGCTAATGCCTACGACTTCTGGTGCAAAAGGACCAGGGGTAGGAGGCGAGGCTCACCGAGGGCTGTGGAGGCCGGAGACGCGACGGAGTGAGGAAGACGACGACGTCCGGCGGCGGAGAGGATCGGGCTTCCGCGGGGAGGGGTGATGCCGAGGTGACCGGGGTCCTTGGCTGGCGTAGATCGGCTCCGGGGACTCCTGTGGAGGTGGTCAGAGGGTCAAAATGGGTCGGGATGCAACGACTGCGAGGAATTCCGATGGCGGAGCAGCTCACCGGAGAAGGTTTCCTCGGAAAATTCGGTCGATGCCGAGGCGTAGGGCTTCGATGCTGGCCTCTTGGAGCTTCGGGATGGCGAGGGGAAGCTTTTGCGAGTGATGTGGTGGTCCGGGGTGCAACGGAATGGTCGGTCGACGGTGAGGCCGAGGCGTCTGCGCGGCGGAGGAAAAAAAGGCGGCGGCGCTGGGGTCTCCAGGGTTGCAGGGCTGGGGTTAGGGTTCTGGGTACCAGGGCACAGGGGGTTCCCTTTTGTAGGGCGGCGGCGCTGCCCTGGGCGTGCGGGCCTGGATAAGGAAGCTCGCCGGAGATCTCGGGGGAAGTTGAGCGCCGGGGAAGAAGGAGGAGAGGGGGAAGGGGCCGACAGGTGGGGTCAGGCTGAGGGAATGACTGAGAAAGGAAAGGAACGACTGAGAAAGGAAAGGAATGACTGAGAAAGGAAAGGAATTACTGAGAAAGGAAGGAATGACAGAGAAAGGAAAGGAATTACTGAGAAAGGAAAGGAATTACTGAGAAAGGAAGGAATGACTGACCTACTTTCCTGGTTCTTCCCTTTTCTTTATCAACCCAACTCAATTCTATTTGAATTCAACTCAAATTTGAATTCAACTCATATGCACTCAACCAAAAACAACTTATGCACCAGCATGAATGCACAAACATGTTGAACCTAAAATAAATTTTAATTCTTTGTGTTATAAAATTACTTTAAATGCGAGATAAATTAAGGAAAACTCCGGAAATTTTATTTGAGCCCAAAATAAACTCATTAAATTTAAAGAAATTACCTCAGGGTGTTACAAGTACTTGCTTTGCTGCATCGAAGCTATGAGGTGCTCATGCCCCGAATTTTATTTTTAATCATGGTGTGCGATTTAAAAATCGCACTCCATATGGAGCAGCCCCCGAGCCTTAGGTTAAATCGGAGAATCAGGCTGAGGGTCCCATTTGTCTGTAATCCTCCTTGTCCGTCAAAGAAATTTGAAAAATAAGTAGTCGATGCCACGTACCCCGCAGCCCCCGAGCCTTAAATCCAAATCCCACAAATATGGAGATAAGGATCTAAAACCGTGGCATGCAGGTTAAAAATGATGACTTGAAAAATTACCAAAAATGATGATACAAATGATAGAAACTAGATCATCAACCCGAAAAATCCCTTTTTTCGGGCTAACTAGCCCTGGAAAAATGATTAATCGAATATTTAATCCAGACAGTCCACCAAATGACCTCTCATCTTCGGCATATTCCAAAAAATGACCCTTCAACTTCGGAACAGTAACTTTCCCCACCCCGCTGGTTATTTAACCCCGCGATAGTAGTAGAAAAGACTGTGCTTTCAATCTGCATTCTGCCAAGAACCGCCGAAATCCCCAATCGGGGCCAAGCGCCGCCGCCATCCCCCAAAGAAATCCTCCCGCTCCGACCTCCCCGCCCCTCTCCCCGCAGCCCCCGAGCATCTCATGGCCAGCGCATCGGAGATGGCACCCAAGAAGTCAGAGATCGAGGAAAAGAAGAAAGAGGCGCAGCCATCGACCGCGGAGTGGACACACAGTAAGTGCTCCCTCAACGATCTGAACAAACTAGTTTCCGAGGGGTTGCTGCAAGAAAAGAACCTTGTCAATTGGCGCCCCTCTTACCGTGAACCTTTCCCCATGGAAAATGTTGACGAAATTGTCACATTCCTCCATTTTGCCGAACGGGGATTGGCCCTCCCCACTTGTTCCTTCTTTCGTGGCCTTCTTTATTATTACGGGCTTGAGCTCCATCACCTCAACCCTAATTCCATTTGCCATATTTCCATTTTCATCCACTTCTGTGAAGCCTTTCTCGGAATCGAACCCCACTAGGATCTATTCCACTTCCTCTTCCGCGTCAAACCCCAGCCTACCACGAAGAAACTTTTTGTTGTAGGGGGCGCCGGTTTTCAACTGCGTCAGCAGGCCGGCGAAAGATACCTTTCATACAAATTCCTCTCAAACCTCCCCGGTTGGAAGAACCAGTGGTTCTACATTGAAAATCATGCCCCCCAGCTCCCTGGGAAAACAAATAAACCACCTGTAGTGAGGCCAGAGTGGAATCGTGAACTGGCCAGAGGAGACCTGGATCAAGTCGAGGAGCTTTTAACAGTCATAGAAGCACTCAAGATGATGGGAGTGACCGGCGCGTCCGTTATGTTCTCCTTCTTCAAACGCCGAGTCCAACCGATCCAACAACGCCACAGTCTTGGATTTGAGTACTCAGGTGCTGAAGATTCATCTCGTATGTGCGCAGAAGAACTGACAGATGAAGCCGCACTCCATCGAGTTGGACGAGTACTTCTGGATGTGGATGCAGTCCCATACGTCCCACAGCTCTACACTGTTCAGAAGCCTCCAAAGCCGTTAAATGTTCGACTACTTTATAATAGGAACAAGTTCCGTCTCGCCCATGCTAACTGAGCACCTTCTGCAGGGACACACGGAGTTATACCGCAGCTACCCGCCGCAGCCGGACATCCCGGGGCCAGACCACCTTCTTCCCAGCGCCGCTGCTGAAGCGAAGAGGGCTCAAAAAGCTGCGGCCCTGCACAACAGCGAGTCCACGGAAGGTGGGAGCCCCCTGGTGGAGACGGGCACCGAGGGGGAAGTGAGAAAGGACAACTCCCCCGGACCAGCCGTGGAGTTAGCCACAACTCTGCCTCCGGTGCCACAAGGTCGTCGAGTAGTGCGCAAACGAAAGGTGCAAGAAGTCGAGTCTTCCAGGTACTGGTTTACTGTTTTGACAAGTTGCCAAGGATCAATAGTATTGTGTTCTGACAGTATCCACTTGTAGTCTTCCTGCTCTGCCACCCGAGATCGGACCCGAAGAGGTGGAAACAGGTCCATCCGCCGTCGCGGCAGTGACCATTGCCATGGCGGGGACCGCCCAATCGGCTGATCAAGCCCCGCCACCAGCAGCAGGGACTCCGCGACAGGCCTTGCGGGTGAAAAAGGCCATCAAAAAGAAGTCTAAACTGTGAGTTTACCTCTGGTCACATAACTATCTCGCTCTTTTCGGCTTGTAAAACAATGGCTTCGACATCATCAGGGCTGCAAGCGTAGTGCGGCTCCAGCTGGATCCGGACGCGGCCACCGCAGCCCCAGAGTCGTCAACCCGAACTGAGCCTTCCGGCGCGGAACCGGCCCCAGCCGCTGCAACCTCCGAGCTGTCGGCACCTGGAGAACCAGTACCCACGGAGCTGGCCCCTGAAGCAGATGCGACGCTCCCCGACTTGCCGCCTCCCGAGCTCCGACAAGATGAAGCCGAAGCTGGTGGCGGAGAACAAGTCGAAGCCCCTGATGCCGCTCCTACTGATGGCACAGGTAAGCGCTTATCTGCCCGCGGCTGGGTACCGAGATCTGGGCGCAATATATTGACAACATTTGTACTTGCAGGTGTCCGACAACCACCGCCCGACACTACAAGAAATCTTACTTTCTATGACATTTTCATTTGTGACGATGTAAAATACGTCACAAAATGGTTGCGTTTATGACGATTTTTGTGAGACAGATTTGATTTATGACGAGAAAAGTTATTTGTCATTAATTTTTCCACAAAAATTTCATAAACTAGTTTCTTGCAAAACTATGACGATTTTTTTGTGACACTAACACAATTTGTCATAATTTTTGCTGAGTTGGACTTGTTGACTGGTCTTGCCTGCTGACATGGCTGCCACATGTCTGTATTGTCCCCACATGTCAGTATTGGACCCACAAGTCCCAAGTTATATAAAATATAAATTTGAAAACATGTTGCAGAGGCCAGGAATCAAACCTGGCTCCCCTTGAATGCAGCCAACGCTCCTAACCATCTAGGCTGCTGTATACTTTGTTTAGGATCACACTAGTAGATCTATATAGCACTTCTGAGTTCGTTAGATCTCTGAGCCAATGCTAGGTTTTTCCAGCCGCGTAGAAATAGGGGAGGTGTGGCTTTCTTCCTCCCAGATATCGCCGCTGCCCCCATCGGTGCCAAACCCTACCCCAAGTCCCCAACCGAGCAGTGGCGGCTGCAGCCTCCATCCTAACCCAACTTTATCGGCAGCCCAATCTCGGCGAGAGGAGCCACCGGACTCCAATCCAAGCAGCCACCATGCCCCCAGGGAGGAAGGTGCCGCCAGCCAACTCCAATCGCCACCCTGCCAACCCCAATCCCAATCCCCACCCTGCTAACCCCAATCCCCAGCCCTCAACCACAACCCTCGGCAAGATGGCGACGCCGGCGGCAGCAGATGCAGCACGCCCACGGCAGGAGCTCACACCAGGGAGGAAAGCTACAGCACATCTACAGTAGGAGGTCGCAGGTAACTGCTGATCTGATTGAGACGTTTGGGATTAGTGCAAAATCCGTTGTTGCCCCTGGCTAATCAGGGCGGATCCGTTGTTTTTTTCTATAATTAGCAGCGCTGGCAGATCCGTCGTTGCCCCTGGCTAATCAGAGCGGATCCGTTGTTTTTGTCTATAATTAGCAGCGTTGGAAATCAGTGAGGATCCATTGTTGCCCTTGGCAGCTGTTGTGCATCATTGCATTGTTTTTATATGTACATGAATGCTAGTAGAACTCATCGCTCTAGGTATTGTCTAGAATAGAAAGGCAGTGCTGATGAACTCTGTTAGTCTTATGACTGCTGTTAGTCAAGTAGATAATTTAGTTTTTGCTTTGACTATTTCCATTCTTTTACTTCGGCGCCAAGTGCTTATCTGTACTAGTGTTGTGCCCACGCATTTGTCCCCACCCTGATAATGCAAGGGTGGATGCTTGCTTGACTTCCATAGCTGCGGCTTAAACTTGATCACGGTTCATGACCTCTAGTTTTGACTGAGAAAAATAAATCGAGCAAAAAATTATGGGCAAATTTTGTTTGGTTCTTTTTGTCTGACCGTAGGTTAATGGCTAGTAGCAGTTTTTGTCAACAAAGAAGTCTGGAATGCCTTTTTCATTGTGCCTTTGTGGTCTTTTGTGTTGCATCTGTTGTTGCTAAAATATACTTTTAATGAATGTACAGCTGCACCTTCAACTAACTATGAGAAAGTAAGGGCTCAAAATATTCTGGAGAACCACCGAGTGTTTCGAAGCCTTGGGATTACTTCTTTGTCATCACTATCTTGCACATGCAATTATGGAGGATGAAGGTCCTCAAAAATCAGGATCTGAGTATGAACCTCAGGCTAATGAGGGATATGAAGAAGAAGAGGTCAGCAAGGTGCAATTTCTTTTGAGTACACTACAATGTTTGTGTAATGAATATTATCTGCAGTTATGCTAATTATTCTGGAATCTATTAGAGTGTCCACATACATGCTAGAAGAAGAGGATCAAAGAGGGTGATGGTACCTAGGCAGCAATGTGAACCTAGAGTCACAAGGCAAAGGACTGCTGCCACCCTAAGCTTGACTGCTTCCACAGAAGATGCATTGGTGACACCTAGTTTCCCAATACAAAATGAGGACCTGAACCCTATTGGTGATGAAGGCAAGTGATTAATTTGTATTATTAGTACATGTTTTTACTTCAGTACATGTTTCGAAGTAATTAACTATATTTGTTCACCCATTCAATCTTGTTAGATGCACTCGCTGAAAGTTTAGAGCAAGGACAAAGAGGAAGAAGCATGGGACATGGTTTGGACAGGATAACCAGAGGATTAAAGAGCAAAATATGCATCAATATATCTGAAGGGAAGAGACGGCCGGAGGCACCAATTGAATCAGCAAAGTTTGCATTAGAGGGTGGAATCACAATTAGAAACCATGTACCAATCTTTCCACACTGGAAGCATTACAAGGATAAAGACAACGAGCCTGAAATTGCACAGTACATTGGCAGACTTGCTGTAAGTCATGTTTGTATAATTGACTTGTTCAAAATCTATTGTTTTCTCCATTGTATTCTCAGTCCATAATGTATGTTGTTCACTAGGGGCAATTCACCATGGATACTAGAACTAAGGTGGTGAAAGATGCATGTATTGATTTGTTAAAGGGTGGGCAACGACAGATGAGGTACAGGCTGAAGATGAAGTATTTTAATGGGTTATCAGAAAATCAGGTGCCGAAAACATTGCCAATTAGTTCCATGATAGATGAACAGTGGCTAGCATTGGTGAACATGTGGTCAAAATCAGAGCATAAGGTATCACTAACAGCTTGTTATTCATTGAAAATTCTTTCTTGTAACACATGTAACACAATTCTGCCTTCTACAGGAAAAGTGTTCCAAAAACAAAATTAACCATGAGAAAGTGCAGTTTCAGCAACGGACAGGTTCACGGTGCTACATAGCACAAGCTCATCTTGCGGTAAGGAACTTGTTACGACATAATCTATGTTATCTTGTCATTTATGCAATAGCTTGCCATGATATGTTCATAGGTATTATAATTTGTATGCACTAATAATCTATAATTGATTCAAGCTTATATTTTCAAATTGGTTCCTCATCATTTCAAAAACAAGAGAAATTTAAAGATCCATCACCCACTGCAATTGACCTTTTCAAGGAAATGCATTGTAGCAAGAAGACAGGTTTCAGTGAATAAGTAAAGCAAGCTATTCTAAGTTGTGTTTCCTTTTTATTGCCTCTTTACTTTCATACACTTGAGATAAATGCTAAGTGCACTGTATAACTGATTACCCATTAATTATTACAAGGTTGATATGGAATCAATCATCGCTCAACCTGTAGAAAATGGAGAGGAACCAAAGACTTGTATCGAAGCTGTGTCTCATGTTCTACCAAAAAACAGTACCTTCCTTGGTAATGTTGGCCTCAGGATACCATTAGTTACTAACAAATCTAGAGGTGGGCTATCTTCTCAAGTTCAAGATCTTCAGTTTGAACTTGAGAATGAGAGGATAGAATCAGCAGAACTGCACCTGCAAGTTGAAAAACAATAACAAGAAATGGAAAAACAGTCGCAAGAAATGGAAAAACAGTCCCAGGAAATTGACAGCCTCAAGAAGTCCACAGCCGAGACAAATGCGCTCCTTCGTCAGCTGATTTCTTTCAACAAAGGTATGCTCAAATCCTTCACTCTTTCTTTTTGGTAGATGACTTTGAGGGTATTCTCATTCCTGAAAATTAAGTTTTGCATCACATGTGTTCCATTCACTGCTTGAACAGGTGGGCTGGAAAAAAGAAATTAAAGCCATTATTCAAAGGGCAACTGGTATTCTTTTTTTTCTTGTAAAATTTCTGAACCACTAACTATTGTGTTGGCTAATAGCTATTCATGAATGCTAATCTTAGATTGTCTATAGAAAGTTGGTTGTCTTCTCTGTAACTAATAGCTTAGTTTTGATTTTTGGTAGAATAATTTAGCTTTCGGTGCTCTTCTTGCACCATGTTCTTTTTGTTGTTGTACACTGTACCTTATTGCCTTCATAAAAAAAAGAGAGCTGCGCAGATTCTCTCACTTCTACTAGGATTAGCCTTTTTAGTGCTAGGTGAATGTAAAGTAATAGCTTGTGCGACGTCGAAAGGGTCCTAATGTTGCTAGATGGCTTGCGTGCAACGTCGATGTTACTAGCCTTTTTAGTGCTAGCTGAATGTAAAGTAATGGCTTTTTAGTGCTAGCTGAATGTAAAGTACTAGCTGAATATTCAGATTGTTACAACCTCTATTAGATGGTTTGAAATTGATTCTAATATACATATCTTACAGGTACCGCAAGGAGAAAGGCGTAGCATGGTTGGAGGCTGCAAGATCAAATATTTTGGGATGTAGTTCATAGCATGGTTGGAGGCAGCAAGATCAAATATTTTGGGATGTAGTTTGTTTGATCTAGATAAATCTTGTAATTATTCTAGTTTTATACTTGGGATACGTATGTTGGTTGGCTGTTGGGATATATTTTGAAGTGGATGATTATTTGTTTGCTGTCGCTATTTTGTTGATATATGCAATTGGTGACAATTTATTATATCATTTGTGACATTTTTGTTCCTTATGTATGATGTTTTGAGTTATAGTCTATGATATTTTAATTGTTTTGTTTTGAATTGTATTTGGCCCAAAACCATATTGGGCCTTGTAGTGGCCTAGGCCCAATTGAAAACCAGCCCAGATACACAAAAGCACTACATGGGCTGACTAATTATTAGTGACGATTAAATTCGTCACAAATCCATTTGCCACGTCAGCTGCCACGTCAAACATGACATGTCATATGCCACGTGGCAGTGCCTTATTGATTAGTTTATGACGTTTTAGCGACGAGTTATGACGTTTTATGTCGACATAGATATTATGACGAATATTGATTCGTCACTAAATTTTATGACGTTTCTTAAGTGGAACGTCACAAAATGCATTTAGTGACGCACTTTCTATGACGATGGGTATTTCGTCACCGTAGCATCATAAAATGCATTCTATGACATAAAAACCACTATTTATGACAAAAACAAAATGTCAAAAAAGGTCAAAATTCTTGTAGTGCGAAGACATCGCCGGGTCCTCGAGGAATCCCCGTGAGATACTAAAGGCCGGGCCGGGGTACAAGAACGTCATCACCACCGACCTGGTGGACGACCCCCTACTGACGGCAGAAAATTTAAAGACCTTCAAGAGCACCTTCAAGGAGTTATACAATTTTTCCATGGTAATACTTGGGTAATGTTCCGGTTGTGCATATTGATGAGCTGTTTTGACTCAATCTCCGCCTTTTGCGCAGTATGTAATCACTAAATCCCAAAAAAAATTGGAGAAGCTCAGCACGGTTGTGAGTGATGCGTGAGAGTTAGCTGCCCTAGACAAGCGCGTCTCTGAAGAAATTACGAAGAATTGCTATCTGCAGCAAGAGCTGGACATACTGAAGCAGGAGAGAACTCGAGAGACTTGGCTGCTCAAGAATGACCTGAAAAACCTCAAGAAGGCCAACTCCGAGCTCCAAAAATAGCTCTAGGAGCAAGCGGAGTACCAGGAGCAGCTCAAGGAAGAGAAGAAAGCGCACCAAGGTAGGCCCTCGCTTCCCTCAAGTACTTTTCCTTAGTAATTTCCCTTAGTTGCTGAAATATCTTCACCGCAGAGCTTAGGAAAATAATAAAACACAAAGAGGAGCTGCTTACTGACGTGAAGAATATGCTGTATCATCGTACAGATGATGTCGAAAGGCTGCAGAAGGTGATCGGCGATACTGAACGACAGTTCGTCAACTGCCTTCAGCAAATCAAAACGCTGGGCGAGAAGGACGAGCAGCAGCGGAAGGAGCTGGAGGACCTCAGGGGGGCCGCCCAGGAGCTGGTGGACATGGTGGATCCCCCAGAAGAAGGCGAAGCGAGCCCACGGCCCCTGCTGGGGCGATTCCGCGAAGCCCCGAAGAAAGTGCTCAAGTTCCTATCTGAGGCTCCGGTTGCATGCATTAGCAATGCCCTTGCATATGTGAAATCCTTCTTGCCAAACACGCAGCTGGACATTTTTGCGTAGGGAATGGCGACGGACTGCACGGATGAACGATTCGATGAGTACCTGCGAGAGGCCCAACTTGTAGCAGAACAAATTGTACATAGTGTACTGCAGGATTAGGGTGTGAGAGACAAGTAATCATTCCCTTATGTAAATACTTCACTCGATATCTCTACTTGTTTGCGTGCCTTAGCTGAATTGGGATCCAGGCTTACAAGGCTCAAATAGTAGATGCTTCCCTGGGTGCAACGACCTGAAGGGTAGCTAATACTCGTCTAACAGATTAGCCACAACTCGATCGAGCAGGTCTAAACTTGTTAGGAAAGAACGCGAGCATCGTCGCCGGATTGCCGTGCGTAGGGCAGAAAAATAGGACTGCCCCGAGTGCGGCGACTCTGAGTGTAGTCGAAAGTCGCTCCTGCTGTGAGCGTGCTCTGTAAGCTAGGTAGGATCCGGACGGATGGATCGAGCTTGCTAGGAGTAGGTGCGGGTGTTGCCGCGGGTTTGCCGTTCTTTTTGGTAGAAAACAAGACTTCTGAGTGCAGCCACTCAGGATGTAGTCGAGATAGCTCTTTATGCGAGCCTTTCCAACGTACTGGGTGTAAGCCAGTCGAACGGATTGACTGTGTTGGAAAAAATGCGACTGCTGTCGCGTGCGACCATCCAAGGTCGCGGCGGACCTCGATATGTAGAGGAGTTAGCCGGAGCCGAGGGTTCCGTCAGGAGCTGAAGTCAAAAGGGGATGAGCGTGGCCGTAGCCCCCGCATCATTCACCACGAGAAGTCAATTTATATATAAGTGTTTGCACATGACCGTGGCCGTCGTGCAAGTAAGAAGGAACGTACAGCCCGAGTCATGTGGCTCATAGCCTCCAAATTGATTCAGGGAAAAGAGATCTTCTAAGCCCCCGGGGATTCAGCTATCACCGGGCCTCGTCTTAAGGGTAGAACTTGCGCAGGTTCTGAATGTTCTAGGAGTTCGGGGCATCCTGACCCTCAGGATATTGTAGTCGATAAGACCCTAGCCTTGTAGCCTGCTTGACGAAGAACGGGCTCTCCCACCTTGAGTTGAGCTTGTGTAGGCCAGATTCGTCCTAAGTACGACGCAAGACCAAATCACCAACACTGAATGACCGCTCCCTGACGTTGCGATCATGATATCGCTGGATCCCCTGCAGGTACCGAGCTGACTGAACAAGAGCGGTGCAGTGAGCTTCTTCCACAGAATCGAGCTCTAACTGCCGCGCCTCGTCCGCCTCACCTTCATTATACATTTCGACCCTTGGAGACTTCCACATGATATCGGCTGGTAGAATAGCTTCAGATCCATATACTAGGAAGAAAGGTGTTTGTCCTGTGGCTTTGGACGGCTGAGTCCGAAGCCCCCAGACGACATGTGGCAGCTCATGCACCCATTTGCCTCCCTTCTTGCTATTTTCATCATAAAGTCTCTTCTTGAGGCCGTCAACGATCAAGCCGTTCGCCCTTTCGACTTGTCCATTGGCCCTTGGGTGTGCAACCGAGACATATTTAACTTCGATGCAAGCGTTCTCGTAGAACTCCCAGAACTGGTTTGCCGTAAAGTTTGATCCCAAGTCCGTGATGATAGTGTTGGGGAAGCCGAAACGATGCAAAATATCTGAGATGAAGTCGACGACCCGATCTGGCGTGAGCTTGGCTATCGGCTTGTACTCGATCCACTTAGTAAACTTGTCGATGGCCACCAGAACATGGGTAAAACCGCCTGGTGCCGTCGTGAAGGGCCCAATCATGTCGAGACTCCAACAAGCAAAAGGCCAAGATGGCGGTATAGTGATGAGGCTGTGAGCTAGAACATGAGTCTGTTTGCCGAAGAATTGACAATTTTGGCACCTGCGCACGAGATCTTCTGCGTCGGTCACTGCAGTGGGCCACCAGAAACCGGCCCTGTATGCTTTCCCCACCAGCGTTCTTGAAGCTGCATGGTTTTCGCAGGCGCCCTCTGTAATATCCAGGTAGTTAGACAATGGGATACTAAGTTTGGATGTATTATATGTATGCATGATATGGTGTATATACGTTGTACAAAGCACTAGGGGTATAATTGTAATTTAGGAATTATGTAAGTACTTGAGTGTAATTATGTAAAAGTACTCTTAAGTGGTAAACCTAAATGATTATAGAAAAGAAAAGTGCAAAAGTTAAATAAACCTAAGAAAAATAGACTTTTATTGGAAACTAAGGACTTAGGTGTAATTAACACAAAGGTATAAGGGTTTACATGTGAAATGGTTGAAAAATAAAAGTAAAACTCAGATTTACTTAAGGGCTAAAGTGTAAAAAGGGCTAGTCATGATTACTGCAGGCAATCTTACAAAAAGACCCCAAACATTAAAGCATTTTGTTTGAATTATAACACAAAGTTTATAATTTGAGTTGTGTTCAAAAGTTTAAAATAAAACTGTATCCTTTGGGATTTTGAACTTGAACCCTAAAGCATTATTGTAGGGTTTGAAATTCTTCACAACTTTGCTTTAGACATCTTTCTCACTAGGGTTTTCTATCAATGGGAAATCTTTCCTTACAGAGGAGTCCCTGGAAGTTTTTCATTTTGCAAAGGGGTCCTACTGACTCCTGTCTGCCTTCTTCCTCCTCTGTCACCCTCGCTTCTCCTCTGCTGCCGTTCTGCCACCGCCGCTCACCGCCGGCGCAGTCCCCCGAGCGCCACCTCCTGCTGGATTTCCCTTCCACGCGTCGCCCCTTGCCTTTCCCACTTCTGCTCCCCTCCCTTCCTGGCATCTCCTGCACTCGACACGCACGCACCACCGCCGCTCGGCCACCACCGAGCCGCCGCCGTGGTGAGCCCCAAATCGAGTGCCCAGCTCCTATGTTTGTGGGCGCATCAGTACCACTAGACCCTCCTTGACCCATTCCTGCCATCAGCTCCTCATTTCCTCGCCCCTAGCCCCCGGAACGCCGTCGCCATTGCTCCTGTAACGCTGGCGAGCTCGACGCCGCCGTGGACCCATCCCTACAGCTCTCCTCCGCCCAAACCAACACTACTGGAAGCTTTCCTTTGGTCCCCTGAAGCTATTAGACCAGACCCTCGTCACCCAGCCTGCCCGGTGTGCCGCCGTCGAAGTCTTCCCCATCGCCGGCCGCCTGCTCCACGCGGGCAGACCACTACGCCACCCTAGGAATCCAACCGAGCACTTTCCCGGGTAGCCTTCGATCTCCTCTAGCTAATCCCCCCCTTTTCCCTCGCCATTGTGACCCGAGAATCACTGGATTTGGCCGGTCAAATGCCGCCGTTCCTCTTTGACTACGGCCAGGGGCTCCATTGGAGAAGACAAGTAAACTGCAGTGGGTTTTGTGCTAAATCTAGGGACTGTTATGTAAAGCTTATTTGAGTTTCCTGCTGTGAACTTTAAAAATGCATAGAAAGCAGTAGAAAAATAAGAAAAATACGAAACTTGTTGGGTTAGAATCCTTGTGATAAATTCTACGACTTTTATTTCATAATCATGCCATGAAAGTGCATAGTTTGTTCTGTATTTTAAATACAAGTAAAGGAATGCTTTAATTGAATCTTATGCTCTATAGCCTTGCTGCTGTTAGTTTTTGGAGCATGTATTGCATGTGGTGTAAGTAGCCTTGTGTAAATTTTTGAAGCATAGATCAGCCCTCTAGCTAGAGTATTTTGTTACTTTTGTTATATGTTCATGAAAGCTTCACAAATTAATTTCAAAAGCACCTGTGCATATTTAGAGATGAAATTTCTACCATAACTTGATCTTTATAAGTATAATCCATCACAAAAATTTGAGAATCAGAAACCTAATATAACTTGAGTTATAAATTTCAAGCTTAAATTCAAAGGTATTTCATAAATTATAATTATTATGCATGAAAACTTATGAAACTTTTCTGGAATGCTAGTCTTGAATAGTTTATGGTGTCTTTAAGTTTTGAACCATAGTTTTAGTGTAAAACTCCAGATATAATTTCATCTTGAAATTTTAATTTTGATCTTGTTTAATTTTGTGGCTTAGTTTCTTTTAGAATAAAATTCCAATAAAACTATAGTAATTAGATCTAATACCAATCTATGTTCAGTAAAGTTTGTAGCTCCTATTTTGAAATATCTTGCTCTGTAAAAATTATTCAAGTTAAACATATTATTCGATTAATTGAATTGTTCTAATTATCTATTATACAAAATATTTAGAGAAATATTATTTCAATTAAACCCACTTAGGATAAGTTTCATAAATATTAATTTACTTTCCCTAATATAAGATTGATTAATTAATCCAAAGTTAGCCATAACTAAGTAATAACCTAAGGTTAGTCACAATGTTTAGCTAATAAAATAAATGGAGATTGCTAAGTGTATTTAGTGTTGCTTATAGTAATTAGATACGCCACCTAATGTAGTTAATTGGATGTTTAGGGTAACCCGCCCTGTTGCCTAACGAGACTAGTTAGTTTAGTTAATACTCGATAAATGACTGCCCAGTGCAGGATAGTCAGGTTATTTGTTTCAATATTCTTTTGTTTGGATTGCAACTTTATTGTGAAATACCATAAAAGTTCATGCATTCCATAACTTGCAACCTTACATCTCATATAGATTCGACCGCTCTTGCCGACGGGGACTACGAACTTGTTCTGGAACAAGGAATAGAATCAACTGAAGACCCCGGAAGTCTCGTCGCGGATTTCTCTGAAGCCCCGAACCAAGGTTCGGAAGATATTAATTTGACTAACCCCAACCCCACCAGCGAAGGCAAGCCCCGGACATAACCCCTATTTTATTACACTGCAACCTATACTATTTACATATATGTCTTTATGCATTAAGTTCTTAGGAGTTGTTTGGAAACCTTAGCTGCATAATTCCAGGAACCGATGTATTGAATAGTAGTACTTGAGTCCGAATAGCTGCTCTGCTTATAGGACCGGTACAAATCGAGTGATTTCCTGTCACTCGCGCGATATAGGCATTGTGATGTTTACCTTCCTGTTATCATTATAAGGATGACGGACGGGAGTTTTATGAGGTATCATGGTTGCGATGATACCCCATCTGTATTGTTGAATTGGATAAGGCCGCAGTGTGTGGTAGCGGTGGTTAAGCGTTTGAAAGTACTAGCCACATGCCGTGAAATATGGTAAGCGGTAAGCCTAGTAACCAATCGGCCCGAGGAGTGGACATACCCCCCACCACATGTATTTGCTTCTTTTGGTTACTTTGTTCGACGTGTAGGAATACGTGTTGCTAGGCAACCAGGAGTACGGGTTTTGTAGTCGCGCTACAGACGTACGTCCTGCACTTTGGAAGTGCGTATGGTCCTGCAGTCGCTTGTGGTGGCCCTGATCCACGAGTCGGAATGAAAGGCAAACGGTTACTTCGGAACGACCCTTTGGTGTTCCAAGCGTGTGTGCTAGGTTTACCCTTGCAAGGTTTTGAATCTCGATTCAGGAATCGTCCGCCTCTCACGATGATTGAGACTGCTTACCCCCTTTGCCACACAGAGTAACAAGAGCAACTTTGTGATTATCAAAGATGATGTTTGATTAAAGATTCTACCATGTTTGAGTAGTATAGGTGCTTACCTAGAATGGTTAATCCACTAGAATCTGAAAGCTAAAAGTTGAAAGTAAGGATCTACTCTTTGTTGCTTTTCAGCTGAAAACTCTACCCAAAGCTAAAAGCCTGCATAAGTCTAGTTACATGGCTAAGTATACCATGAGACGGGTAAGCCTTGCTGAGTATTAGTATACTCAGCCTTGCTTTTGTTGATCTATCTCAGGTAATCTCACTGATGAGCCAGCTTTCATTACATCGTGGCCCTACCCCTTGCCTGATGGTTGGTCGGTGGAGTGGGATCCGTCCCCGACCAACACCGATTCCGCCGAGTGATATCATGCCAGGGCTAGCATGATATCTGTAATAACGACGTGTACAATGTTTACGCTTTTCAAACTCCGCTGTTTTATCTTAAGACTTAAACCTGTTTTGTAATAATCTCCTTAGTGGGAACAAATGATGCTTTGTATACTTTTGTAATATATCTGCCTGTGATGTAAAGTGTATTGGCTTTTATATCTCTGGACTCACCTTCGTGTGAGGTACCTTGTTGGATCCTGCGTTCGGCGGTTTATCGGGACGTTACCCGATAGGCCAAAGGCTTATATCGTTTGAAGCATGAGGTAGCCCTCAAGAGAGGACTCGCGTACTTGAGCCGGTATAATTCAGGTTGGTTCTGCCACAGCTGGTATCAGAGCTAACAAGTGTAACCTGGAGATATAATTAGCCTTAAAAGGTAATTTTTAGTATAAAAATTGATTAATCAAGTATTTACGAACTACGTTGATTCGTTAAGGATTATGTATAGTACGTAAGCCCTAGGGTAATGTTATTAAGGGAATTAGAGGTGGCTGTAACATAAATAAATAACTCTAACTTCCAGCATTATTTTTCTGATGAAACTTAATTTCATGCACAATTCAACTTTACTTTCTGTAACGACATCTTCGATCGTGAGGTAAGAAGGTAAGGATCCTCAGCCAACTGAGGGAGCTTGGCCTTCCCGTCGGTGATGCAAACCGAACGCTGTTTCTCAAGCAGTGGCCTACTTGAGATGCTGCCAATGTGCCAACTTCGGTTGACTATATTGGGAGTATATGGTTCGGCGCAGGGTATGGCGATCACTGTTCATACCCCCACATTTTGCGGTACCCCCGTGAATACGTTATTTCGATAACGTATGTTAACGTTGTCTGTACGGCGGTAATTGTACAGATGCTGTTTCTATAGTGAGCAGTAATGAATGGGGATGCTTTCATGACATGCTGGCATGAAAGGTTCATTGGATATATACATATGCATTGTGGTTTTCTGCAGGTACACCAACCACGATTCCGAAAGTAGGACAGATAGGGTTTATCGACTAGTTAATAGTGAGAGACGTATGTATTATGCCACCAAAAATTAACTACGTAAGTCCAAAGATATTTGGCAGTTATTTTTGTTTGTGAGATCGAATAGTGTGTGCATGCATAATACATTAATCAACAAAAGGTATCTTTAATTCTGTTGCTTTAAGAAATAGGCAATATGTTGGTACTTCTTAGTTTGGGTAAATAGTAATCTTTAGTTGGGTCTCTTAAGTATCTATCTGATTTCCAGCCTTTGCTGTTATCAGAATCAGCTATCTTAATCCATTTACCTTGAGAGCTTTCCGCAGGGTAAATATATCTTACCATTTGCATTGTTATCGCAGATGGCTGCTCCTTCCAATGCCTTTTGGGATCAGGAAGGGCACTTTCACACCAATGCTTTACATTGGGAAGGGTTTCCTCATCTCTTGTGGGAATCCTTAAGTCTGTTTCATTATACAGAGCCTCCTCAATATGATGGAATAGAATATCGTGAAGAAGGAGTTCCTCGGTGCAGGGTTAAGATGATAATTCCTCAACACCCTTTCCGCTCCTCATGGCATCCCATAGAAGTGGAAGTGGTTGGATATCGTCTGGTTGATACCCTTGAAACTGCTGCCTTGGAAGCTATCAAACTTTTCTGCAATCAGCATCCGATGGAAGTTGCTGCATATCCTATTGGTTTATTTCCTACCATTGACCCTGATAATTTGGAATGGAATTTTCGGACAGAGCATCTTGGTCATATGCTAGGAGATCTGGCCGAAGAAACCGTCCGTATCATTACCAGGTTTATGGATGTGCAACATCATTATCAGATTCTACTGCGTCACAGTGTGAATCAGTTAACTGGTGTGGCTCAAAGCCACTATCGGAATGCTAACCGCCAAGTGACCCAAATAGTGGAATTACAAGCTTTGGTGACTCAGAAAGATGAAATCATTGCAGCAAGGGATGAGACAATCCTCCATCGTGAAGATCAGATCAATGAGAGTGATCATATTATCACTCAGCGTGACACTGTTATTGAGTTCCTATAGGCACAAATTCATGATCTGATACTTGTGGCTGATGATGCCCAGGCTCACATTGCGGAACTGCAGCAGCAACCGATACTTCCCGCTATACCCATAATGCCTGAAGAAGAAGAAGAAGACCCAGAAGAAATTGAGGGTGTTTCAGAGATTGACTCTGAGCATGGAGATCCTGTTCTTAGTCCCTATCACTCTCCCTCTGGCAGCCAATCTTCTATAGGCAACTTCGACGATTTTTAGCTTAGCAAAACGTCGACTATCGAGATGTAACTTATGGGGAGTGTAATAACTTAGGAAGTATGTAACTTAGCTAGATCTCATGCCATTTGTTGTAACATAGATGGCCTGCTTAAAGATCTTTCGGATGGGTGATGTGGAGAACAATCGGAACCAGTGTTGTAATATAAGTTTCCTATTTTATCATCCTGTTCATTATCCTTATGATTCTGAAATGAGATGATTGAATGGAGTATGTGCATTGTTTATCTAAGTCATACATCTTCTAAAATTGGGAGTAAGGCTATATGGTTAATGATGGACATCTCCTTTGTTTCAGATGGTTGGAGCCACTCGCGGAACCCCGGAAGGTTTCCGGGCAGATCAGGCTAGCGGTTCTCAACAACCGCCACCACCACCTCCCAACCTTGCCGAAGTTATGGCTCGGCAAACTGAGCTGCTCAACTTGCTGGTTCAAGCACAACAGAACCAGCAACATCAACAGTTCCGCGGAGGTCGTGATGACCGCAATCCTCCCGTGGCCAGTTATCAGGACTTCATCAGTACCCAGCCTCCCTTTTTCAGTAAGGCTGAAGAATCCTTGGATGCCGATGCTTGGCTCCATATCATTGAATCAAAGTTCGCTCTATTGACAATACCTTGTGCGGACTCAAGCAAAGCTTCCTTTGCCGCCCAGCAACTCCGAGGTGCTGCTCGGATCTGGTGGGACAATTTCTATGCCATGCAACCTGCAGGGCATGTTATCACCTGGGATGAATTTCGGGCAGCCTTTAGAGCACACTATATTCCTGAGGGATTGCTGGAGCGAAAGCTGAATGAATTCTTGGCACTTAACCAAGGCACCAGTACAGTCCTGCAGTATGCACAGAACTTCAATCATCTGTGTCAATATGCGGGATATCATGCGGATAATGATGCCAAGAAACAAGATCATTTCCGTCGAGGCCTTAATACCAAGCTCAAGGAACGCCTGAATCTTGTAAAGGCTAATACTTTCAGCGAACTGGTTAATATGGCTTTAACTCAAGAAGATTGTATCGTGGCACATCATGCTGAGAAGAAAAGGAAGACTCCTACTGGACCCTCGAGTGCTCAATCACCGAGGTATCGGGTTGTTCCCAATACACCGTTTAGAGCACCGCAGCGGAATGCCCCAACGGGTAGATTGGTTTTCAGGCCGCCCCAACAGCAGGGAAGGTATAGACCTCCCGTTCCTCCGCAACAATCACAACCATCTGGCCCACGGCCACATGTTCAACAAGTGCCACAGAGAGGCAGCAATTATCGCTGTTTCAATTGCGGGAGTGCGGATCATTTTATCCGAGATTGTCCGCGGCCCAAGAAACCTAATCAAGGGCAAGGCTCTACTCAGGGTAACCAGAACAAGGGCAAAAAGCCGGTGATGCAAGTCCGGCAAGGACGAATTAACTTCACCACTCTGGCAGAACTTCCAGATGGAGCTCCCATCATGTCGGGTATATTTTCTATTCACCATAAACCAGTTGTTACTTTATTTGATTCCAGAGCAACACATAGCTTTATTAGTAATAACTGTGGTACCCGGATAGGACTTGATCCTTGTTTCACTCAAGGGGCATATATGATCTCTACCCCTGGAGGAAAAATCACCTCCAACCAAATGAGTAGAAATGTGCCACTTCAGTTAGGTAGTAAAGAGATCAAAACTGATTTGGTTTTACTCAGTTTAGAGGGTATTGATGTTATACTTGGGACAGACTGGATGACTAAGCATCGAGTCCGGTTAGATATCTTTTCCCGAGTTGTTGAAATTGATTCACCATACTATGGGATTATCACCCTTTATCTGCCTCAACCAGATTGTCTACATCCTTGCACTTATGCTATCACAAATATCATAGTCAAGGATATTCCTATAGTATGCGAATACCCCGATGTCTTTCCAGACGACTTGCCTGGAATGCCACCAGATAGAGACATTGAGTTTATCATTGAACTTCAACCGGGCACTGCTCCAATTTCCAAGAGGCCGTATTGCATGCCTCCAAATGAATTAGCAGAACTGAAAATTCAACTCCAAGATCTTCTTGATAAGGGATATATACGTCCAAGTGCTTCACCTTGGGGTTGTTCTGCTCTCTTTGTCAAAAAGAAAGACGATAGTCTGAGGCTATGTGTCGATTACCGTCCACTCAATGCGGTTACTATAAAAAATAAGTACCCTCTTCCCCGCATTGATATTTTGTTTGATCAGTTAGCTGGAGCTAAGGTCTTCTCTAAGATTGACTTACGCTCTGGTTATCATCAGATCAAGATTAGGCCTTGTGACATTCCAAAAACGGCCTTCTCGACCAGATATGGACTTTATGAATATCTGGTTATGTCATTTGGACTTACTAATGCACCGGCATACTTCATGTATCTCATGAATTCAGTATTTATGCCGGAATTAGACAAATTCATCGTGGTCTTCATTGATGACATTCTAATATACTCCAAAACTAAAGAAGACCATGCCAATCATCTACGTGTCGTTCTTCAACGACTACGTGATCATCGCCTTTATGCCAAATTTTCAAAATGTCAATTTTGGCTGGATAGTGTGAAATTCTTGGGGCATACTATTTCAAGTGAAGGCATATCGGTTGATCCAACCAAAGTCCAAGAGGTTATGGACTGGAAACCTCCAACTTCAGTCCATCAAATCCGAAGTTTCCTTGGATTGGCGGGATATTATCGCCGATTCATTCCGGATTTCTCCAAGATAACCAAACCAATGACTGAGCTACTTAAGAAAGAAGCTAAATTCCGCTGGGATGATAGGTGTGAGGAAGCATTTCACACCTTGAGACAACTTCTGATGACTGCTCCTGTATTAGCTCAGCCAGATAATACTCAGCCTTTTGATGTCTATTGTGATGCTTCTGGAACTGGCCTTGGTTGTGTTCTTATGCAAAACAACCGGGTTATTGCTTATGCATCCCGAGCACTTCGGACTCATGAGCAAAATTATCCTACACATGATCTTGAATTGGCAGCAGTTATCCATGCTCTCAAGATCTGGAGACATCATCTTATGGGTGCTAAGTGTAATATCTACACTGACCATAAGAGGCTCAAGTATATCTTCACTCAAGCTGACCTAAATATGAGGCAAAGGCGTTGGTTAGAATTGATTAAAGACTATGACCTTGAGGTCCACTACCATCCGGGTAAGGCTAATGTGGTTGCGGATGCCCTTAGCCGTAAAGCACACTGTCACTGTTTATCCGTAGCAACTTTCGGTGACACTCTCTGCCATCAGATGAGAAAACTCAATTTAGAGATCATTCCTCAAGGTAGTCTGAATCTGCTATCTATTGAGTCTAATCTTCAAGATAAAATCATCATGTCCCAACTTCATGATGAGGGTGTCAAAATTATCAAATCCAAGCTATCTCTAGGAGAAGCCAAATATAAATGTTTTCGCATTGACCATCAAGGAATCCTGTGGTTCAACAATCGCATTGTTGTACCTAAAGATCATCAACTTCGCAAGCAAATCCTTGATGAAGCACATTTATCCAAGTTCTCTATTCATCCTGGTAGCACCAAGATGTACCAAGATCTACGGCAACATTTTTGGTGGACCAGAATGAAAAGAGAAATTGCTAAATATGTATCTGAGTGCGATACGTGCCAGAGAGTCAAAGCCAGTCATCTTAAGGCATCTGGTACACTTCAGCCATTACCCATTCCGTCATGGAAATGGGAAGACATTAGCATGGATTTTATTGTTGGTCTTCCCAACACATCTCAAAAGCATGACTCCATATGGGTAATCATTGATAGACTCACAAAAACAGCTCATTTTCTTCCTGTGCATAACACTTACTCTGCTAAGAAGTATGCCGAAGTCTATCTGGATCAAATTGTTCGATTACATGTGGTTCCAAAAACCATCATCTCTGATCGAGGGCCCCAATTTATTGCACGGTTTTGGGAGCAATTGCAATCAGCTCTAGGGACCAAATTGATTCGAAGCTCTGCGTATCATCCCCAGACTGATGGGCAGACTGAGCGAGTTAATCAAATTCTTGAAGACATGCTCCGAGCTTGTATTATTCACTATGGTACAAGTTGGGACAAGTGCCTTGCTCTAGCTGAATTTGCTTACAACAACAGTTATCAAGCTAGTCTTCAGATGGCTCCTTTTGAAGCGTTATATGGTCGCAGATGTCGAACTCCTTTGAGTTGGTCTGAGACCGGTGAACGCAAAATCTTCGGACCAGACCTAGTCGTTGAAGCCGAAGATAAGGTTAAGGTTATTCAATCTAATCTTAAAACCGCTCAGTCCAGACAGAAGAGCTATGCAGATAAGAGGTGGAAACCTCTACAATTCCAAGTAGGAGATTTTGTCTATCTCCGAGTATCTCCTACCAAAGGCGTCCAACGTTTCGGCATAAAGGGGAAGTTAGCACCTCGATATGTCGGACCCTTTGAAATTCTCAATGTTTGTGGCCCAGTGGCTTACAAACTTCGCCTTCCGTTTCAATTGGCTGCTATCCATGATGTCTTCCATGTTTCTCAACTTAAGAAGTGTGTCAAAGTACCCACAGAAATCGTTGAGACATGTACCCTCGAGATTGAACCCGATCTATCGTACATCGAACAACCTCTTCGAATCCTGGATACCAAAGAAAGACTCACCAGAAGAAGAGCCATTAAGATGTACAAAATCTTATGGGATCATCACACCGAGGAAGAAGCGACTTGGGAAACAGAGTCTTATCTTCAACGGAATTTCCCAAACTTCCTTCAAGCCAATTCCCAAATCTAATCATCCGTTTCTGCTCAGCTTCGGAATCTCGGGACGAGATTCTTTTTAAGGGGGAAGGATGTAATATCCAGGTAGTTAGACAATGGGATACTAAGTTTGGATGTATTATATGTATGCATGATATGGTGTATATACGTTGTACAAAGCACTAGGGGTATAATTGTAATTTAGGAATTATGTAAGTACTTGAGTGTAATTGTGTAAAAGTACTCTTAAGTGGTAAACCTAAATGATTATAGAAAAGAAAAGTGCAAAAGTTAAATAAATCTAAGAAAAATAGACTTTTATTGGAAACTAAGGACTTAGGTGTAATTAACACAAAGGTATAAGGGTTTACATGTGAAATGGTTGAAAAATAAAAGTAAAACTCAGATTTACTTAAGGGCTAAAGTGTAAAACGGGCTAGTCATGATTACTGCAGGCAATCTTACAAAAAGACCCCAAACATTAAAGCATTTTGTTTGAATTATAACACAAAGTTTATAATTTGAGTTGTGTTCAAAAGTTTAAAATAAAACTGTATCCTTTGGGATTTTGAACTTGAACCCTAAAGCATTATTGTAGGGTTTGAAATTCTTCACAACTTTACTTTAGACATCTTCTCACTAGGGTTTTCTATCAATGGGAAATCTTTCCTTACAGAGGAGTCCGTGGAAGTTTTTCATTTTGCAAAGGGGTCCTTCTGACTCCTGTCTGCCTTCTTCCTCCTCTGTCACCCTCGCTTCTCCTCTGCTGCCGTTCTGCCACCGCCGCTCACCGCCGGCGCAGTCCCCTGAGTGCCACCTCCTGCTGGATTTCCCTTTCACGCGTCGCCCCTTGCCTTTCCCACTTCTGCTCCCCTCCCTTCCTGGCATCTCCTGCACTCGACACGCACGCACCACCGCCGCTCGGCCACCACCGAGCCGCCGCCGTGGTGAGCCCCAAATCGAGTGCCCAGCTCCTGTGTTTGTGGGCGCATCAGTACCACTAGACCCTCCTTGACCCATTCCTGCCATCAGCTCCTCATTTCCTCGCCCCTAGCCCCCGGAACGCCGTCGCCATTGCTCCTGTAACGCTGGCGAGCTCGACGCCGCCGTGGACCCATCCCTACAGCTCTCCTCCGCCCAAACCAACACTACTGGAAGCTTTCCTTTGGTCCCCTGAAGCTATTAGACCAGACCCTCGTCACCCAGCCTGCCCGGTGTGCCGCCGTCGAAGTCTTCCCCATCGCCGGCCGCCTGCTCCACGCGGGCAGACCACTACGCCACCCTAGGAATCCAACCGAGCACTTTCCCGGGTAGCCTTCGATCTCCTCTAGCTAATCCCCCCCTTTTCCCTCGCCATTGTGACCCGAGAATCACTGGATTTGGCCGGTCAAATGCCGCCGTTCCTCTTTGACTACGGCCAGGGGCTCCATTGGAGAAGACAAGTAAACTGCAGTGGGTTTTGTGCTAAATCTAGGGACTGTTATGTAAAGCTTATTTGAGTTTCCTGCTGTGAACTTTAAAAATGTATAGAAAACAGTAGAAAAATCAGAAAAATACGAAACTTGTTGGGTTAGAATCCTTGTGATAAATTCTACGACTTTTATTTCATAACCATGCCATGAAAGTGCATAGTTTGTTCTGTATTTTAAATACAAGTAAAGGAATGCTTTAATTGAATCTTATGCTCTATAGCCTTGCTGCTGTTAGTTTTTGGAGCATGTATTGCATGTGGTGTAAGTAGCCTTGTGTAAATTTTTGAAGCATAGATCAGCCCTCTAGCTAGAGTATTTTGTTACTTTTGTTATATGTTCATGAAAGCTTCACAAATTAATTTCAAAAGCACCTGTGCATATTTAGGGATGAAATTTCTACCATAACTTGATCTTTATAAGTATAATCCATCACAAAAATTTGAGAATCAGAAACCTAATATAACTTGAGTTATAAATTTCAAGCTTAAATTCAAAGGTATTTCATAAATTATAATTATTATGCATGAAAACTTATGAAACTTTTCTGGAATGCTAGTCTTGAATAGTTTATGGTGTCTTTAAGTTTTGAACCATAGTTTTAGTGTAAAACTCCAGATATAATTTCATCTTGAAATTTTAATTTTGATCTTGTTTAATAAAATTCCAATAAAACTATAGTAATTAGATCTAATACCAATCTATGTTCAGTAAAGTTTGTAGCTCCTGTTTTGAAATATCTTGCTTTGTAAAAATTATTCAAGTTAAACATATTATTCGATTAATTGAATTGTTCTAATTATCTATTATACAAAATATTTAGAGAAATATTATTTCAATTAAACCCACTTAGGATAAGTTTTATAAATACTAATTTACTTTCCCTAATATAAGATTGATTAATTAATCCAAGTTAGCCATAACTAAGTAATAACCTAAGGTTAGTCACAATGTTTAGCTAATAAAATAAATGGAGATTGCTAAGTGTATTTAGTGTTGCTTATAGTAATTAGATACGCCACCTAATGTAGTTAATTGGATGTTTAGGGTAACCCCCCCTGTTGCCTAACGAGACTAGTTAGTTTAGTTAATACTCGATAAATGACTGCCCAGTGCAGGATAGTCAGGTTATTTGTTTCAATATTCTTTTGTTTGGATTGCAACTTTATTGTGAAATACCATAAAAGTTCATGCATTCCATAACTTGCAACCTTACATCTCATATAGATTCGACCGCTCTTGCCGACGGGACTACGAACTTGTTCTGGAACAAGGAATAGAATCAACTGAAGACCCCGGAAGTCTCGTCGCGGATTTCTCTGAAGCCCCGAACCAAGGTTCGGAAGATATTAATTTGACTAACCCCAACCCACCAGCGAAGGCAAGCCCCGGACATAACCCCTATTTTATTACACTGCAACCTATACTATTTACATATATGTCTTTATGCATTAAGTTCTTAGGAGTTGTTTGGAAACCTTAGCTGCATAATTCCAGGAACCGATGTATTGAATAGTAGTACTTGAGTCCGAATAGCTGCTCTGCTTATAGGACCGGTACAAGTCGAGTAATTTCCTGTCACTCGCGCGATATAGGCATTGTGATGTTTACCTTCCTGTTATCATTATAAGGATGACGGACGGGAGTTTTATGAGGTATCATGGTTGCGATGATACCCCATCTGTATTGTTGAATTGGATAAGGCCGCAGTGTGTGGTAGCGGTGGTTAAGCGTTTGAAAGTACTAGCCACATGCCGTGAAATATGGTAAGCGGTAAGCCTAGTAACCAATCGGCCCGAGGAGTGGACATACCCCCCACCACATGTATTTGCTTCTTTTGGTTACTTTGTTCGACGTGTAGGAATACGTGTTCCTGGGCAACCAGGAGTAAGGGTTTTGTAGTCGCGCTACAGACGCACGTCCTGCACTTTGGAAGTGCGTATGGTCCTGCAGTCGCTTGTGGTGGCCCTGATCCACGAGTCGGAATGAAAGGCAAACGGTTGCTCCGGAACGACCCTTTGGTGTTCCAAGCGTGTGTGTTAGGTTTACCCTTGCAAGGTTTTGAATCTCGATTCAGGAATCGTCCGCCTCTCACGATGATTGAGACTGCTTACCCCTTTGCCACACAGAGTAACAAGAGCAACTTTGTGATTATCAAAGATGATATTGATTAAAGATTCTACCATGTTTGAGTAGTATAGTGCTTACCTAGAATGGTTAATCCACTAGAATCTGAAAGCTAAAAGTTGAAAGTAAGGATCTACTCTTTGTTGCTTTTCAGCTGAAAACTCTACCCAAAGCTAAAAGCCTGCATAAGTCTAGTTACATGGCTAAGTATACCATGAGACGGGTAAGCCTTGCTGAGTATTAGTATACTCAGCCTTGCTTTTGTTGATCTATCTCAGGTAATCTCACTGATGAGCCAGCTTCATTACACCGTGGCCCTACCCTTGCCTGATGGTTGGTCGGTAGAGTGGGATCCGTCCCCGACCAACACCGATTCCGCCGAGTGATATCATGCCAGGGCTAGCATGATATCTATAATAACGACGTGTACAATGTTTACGCTTTTCAAACTCCGCTGTTTATCTTAAGACTTAAACCTGTTTTGTAATAATCTCCTTAGTGGGAACAAATGATGCTTTGTATACTTTTGTAATATATCTGCCTGTGATGTAAAGTGTATTGGCTTTTATATCTCTGGACTCACCTTCGTATGAGGTACCTTGTTGGATCCTGCATTCGGTGGTTTATCGGGACGTTACCCGACAGGCCAAAGGCTTATACCGTTTGAAGCACGAGGTAGCCTCAAGAGAGGATCGCGTACTTGAGCTGGTATAATTCAAGTTGGTTCTGCCACACCCCTCATGATCTTCCGCAGTATGTCGTAACCGTCTTCCATTGTGACGCACTTCATGAGAACTCCTGACCGAGCGCCGTGCCGATAGAGCTTGCCGTCAACCAGGACGAAGCCCTTCTTCTTCGCAAGACGCGTGCCGCCTCCGCGCTCTTGGCGTCGATTCCTGCTGGTAGCCGTTGATCTCGAATGAAGTTGGGGTTCTCGCTAGTCCTCCCCAGCACCATAACCTCTTGATCGGGTTTGTTGGGGTTCCGCGTCGATGGTTACCTGCGGAGAAGACTTGATGGATGGCTGCTTGAGCTCCTGGACAAAACTCCCGGCGGGACCTGA